>NC_143560.1:130958484-131261515 GCF_054136105.1 Typopeltis vanoorti
CCTTGGGTACCTTCCAGCAGCCAGACTTTTATTAAAGAGCCAGGTTAATGGAGCTGTCAGTTCTTTTGCACATTCTCTCAAAACTCTTGGTGAAATGCCATCCAGTCCCATATCTTTACTGGTATCCAGAGTACTCAACATTTAGATCACACTCTCCTCTTGCACCTCTAAACCTCTAAACAATTCCACTATGTCCTCTGCATCAGTCACTCTATTCCCATTTTAATCCCACAATGTCATTCTTCCACAGTCATTTCTCCATCTACTGGCCACATAGCTAAAAAATTCCTTTGGATTTTCTTTGGATCTTAGTGCCAATCTCTTCTCATATTCCAGTTTTCCCTTTCTCACCATACTGGTCACTCTCCTGGCCTGCTTCTTGTAGTCTTTGTGTATTTGCTCTCCACCGCTCTCCTTATATCTCTTCCATAATCTCTTTTTCAACTGAAGTTCCTGTTTAATATTGTTTGTCATCCACTTTACACCAAATTGGGTCAGCTTCTTCACTCGTCGAATACAGCTTGATATTGCTGCTAACAAATATTCTTTCAATTTTCCAAGCACTAATGATATCCTGGCCTTCCAATTCTGCCCTCCATGGAACTGTACCTAGTTGATACCTAAGACTATTCTAATCACCTGCCTTATAATTCCATATAGTTTCCCTTTTCTTTGATGAACCTGCATATTTGTTCATCTTCCAAGTCAAAACCACATGGTCACTCTCTCAAACTGTTGGGAGAGATGTCATCTCACTTATTATTAGCTCTTCTGATGCTATGACAAAATCCAGAACTCTACAACCTCTTGTTCCCTCCATTACATGCTGCCTAAGACATTTGTCCATCAAGAATTCTAGAAATTACATCTCCTTATTACTACATGCATTTTCCTCTTCCTAGCATATACTGCTTTAGTTAAAATCTCCCATAACAATCATTCTTCTTGCATTTCCTAAGCTAAACTGTCACCTGATCACCTGATCCTCACCCTCTGTGCTCCCTGGTTTTTTAGTAACACCCCACTAAATATCCTGTCTTGGCCACTTTTACCTCACACTATGCTTTGAAAACCATTAGTGTCATTGCCTTGCAAAGCCTCCACTCAATGAGGACATTATTTATCACTTATCATAAGCAACACTCCACGAACACATTTTCCTTTCCTATCCTGCTGAAAAATGCTTTGCCCTGTTACTTCAATTCCTGTTATTATATCATCCTCCATCAGCCATGTCTCAGAAGTCCCAATAATCTTTGGTCAGGCTGATGCTATCAGCACCACCAATTCATCTCCTTTATTTCGGATACTCCTTTCATTAGTATAGAGCATAAAAATGTCACTGCTTCTATACCTATCATTGTCCCCTCTCGATCATTCTAGGCTCAGTGTTGCCTGATGTCGTCCCCCTTTCCCCAAGCACCCATTCCCACATGAGGCCATCCCTGCTACCATCGACCCTGGGAATTCTAGTTTCCTTGCATTGACACACTGACTCATTCAGAAAACAGCAATCTCTCCAGATGCCTTCATCCGTCCTCATTCATATGCAAGCAGTCTCTAGCATACAGTTCCCTTCTGTTCTCAAACGCCCTCCAAGCATCAACATATTCCACTCCTCTCTTCTGACACATTCTGGCTATTTTGCTATTCAGTAGTACTGCTCTTCTGCTCATCTCATCACTATCCTACCTGGGCAACACACACACGCACGCACACACACGCACATACAATCTTTCCTTTCTGCGTTTTATTTTGCACAAACTCTTGCAAGAATCTCAGATCTCTCATTGCCGATTTACATTGCCTCTCAAATCATGTCCACCATCACAATCATTTCATCCACCGTTTTATCCCTCTTAATTGCCATAGCCACATTTTCTATCGTTCCTCCAGGCAACCATACCTCTGGTATCCTATCTTGCACACCGGAGATCATCGAGTCTCCATACATCTCACCTCTTACCACTCTGTTCCTTGATTGCTCACCTGCATCCCTCACTCTCTCTCCTCTTACCCTTTCTCTCTGTGTTTCCCCTACTTACCTGCTGTCCTTGCATCACTCTATCCCTGGTTCCAGCACATTCTTCTCATTTACTCTCTCTCTGACTGTTTCCATTCTCCCCTACTCTATCATTCCCATAACTCCTCTCTTCTACTCTTTGTATTCTCTCCTCTTCTACCATTCCCATGGCTCTCTCTCATTCCCTCTCTCCTTCTGTTTATATACTCTCCTCTTCTATCATTCCCAAACCTCTCTCTCACTCCTACTCTGATTCGCTTGCATTTATCTCATCCATTCTCCTAATCTCATCTTTCATACTTCTCATCTCATTCACAAGATATTCCACCTCCTCTTTCCTCTCATCTTTCCCTTTTTGCAAGTGAGTCACCCCTTACTCGCCAGTCATTCTCCCAATCAAGACCATCTCTGAAAACTTCACAGTCATTTAAGCCTTCCACACTCCCGACTCTTATTTTCTCATTCGTATTTTGCTCGTCATTCTCTCCTATCACACTACTCATTTCCCAATATTCATTTCCCATCCCTGATGAAACTAGGTTGGTTATCGAAATTTCTAATTCATTGAATTCCTCCCATTGCCTACATTAGGTACATATATGCACCCCCCCCCCTTCTCTCACCCCCCACATATTCAACTCCCGGGACACATATATGCCCCAAGCACTGCATACCACAAAGTCCTTTATTATGTTACATATGATAGAATTCTTAAATGGCAGAGGACTCGGTGATTGCAGCTGCGGCTGCCATTATTCCTTACTGCCGAGGAATAATGGCAGCCACAGCACTTTCTGTGTTGGTTTTCTATATACAGAAAACCAATGCATACTGATAGATATCTTCAGTCTTTTTCATCATTTTCCACCACAGAAACTCGGAACTATTTCCACTTTATTACACACAGCTCGCTCTATTTCAAACAATCCGGATGATCTTCAAAAAGAAATTAATCACCTCTCACATATTTGTGAACAAAATGGATATCATAAAAGAACAATTAAGAAATTTCTTATAGATCCTCCTAGGCACATCAATACAGAAACTACCAATTTTAAAGGTAACATCTCAATCTCATACATCAGTTTGGTCTCCCAAAAATTGGCAAAAGTCCTTCAAAAGTACAACATCACGACGTTATTTACCACTCTTCCAAAAATCAGATCTCTTATAAGCCATCCTAAACCTAACTATCATAATCTAAAATATCCTGGCATATATAAACTATGGTGTGACTGTAATGTTCCTTATTACGGTCAAACTAATAAATCTGTTGAACTTCGCATGGAGGAGCATAAAAGAGACATCTCCTATAAAAGATCAAATGCTAGTGCCTTATTCAGCCATGTTCTCTTCTCTAACAATCCTCATGATAATTTTCAAGGTCACTCAGTTTCCTGGGATAGATCTGAAAACATTTTCCATTGCAAGGATGAATCTGAAAGAAAGATAGTGGAATCCAGGGAGATCGTCCTTAATCCTGAACATTTGAACAGTAATTTGAGCTATAACATCCCTGAGAGCATACTGCTGTTATTCAATACTGGCATTCTCGAGAGTCTACTATCACACATACAATAAACAATGGCACGTAAATAGAACAACTGGAATTTTAATATGTTTTTTTATTTTTAATTATCTAATACAATTAACCTGTGCTTCTCAGTTTTCTTAATATCTTCAGTCTTTTATTATTGTTTCTTCTACCTACAAAGATACCCGATGAAGGCCATAATAAGCCGAAACTAGTTGTATCATTAAAGTTTTCTAACTTATTCTCGATTTGTTATCATTAAATATATTTTTTAAACACACACACACACACACACACACATATAGACTCTAAATACAAATGTATATAAATACTATACTAAATAGTGAAAACTTATTTTCTTTTCCACTGCAAATGCTCCCGACTGGGACTGCACCTTTTCGGTAACCCAAAAATAACACAATATATAACAACAAAACTCCAAAAGTAGAATCACTAAAGGACACTGGTGTTGCTGAGAAAAAAGAATTGCCATAATTAAATTCTTCTATTAGGATAACCTTTTTTAACCAATTTTTCTCAAGATTTCACCCTCAGTACTCTCTTTTTTATTTTCCTTTAACAATAACCTATTAGATATTCTATTCTGTTAATTTCATCTTGACATTACCCAGATTCAGTCTTCTCATTCATTACTGTTTTCAACTTCAATTTTTGTAGACACAGTTCCTCTGCTATCATTAACAGTACTCCTCTTCTTTTTCATCTTCTTATCCTACAAGAAAATTTTATATCCTTGTATTTCTATTCCTGACAGTACATCACTCAGAAAACCATGTTTAATTTACATCAATCATCTTACAGCACACCGATTCAATCAATGTAACAAACTCAGCTCCATTATTTCTGATACTGGTTATAATAATATGTAAACATCATAATCTTCTCCCCCAATTCCATCTTTGAAGCCATCATACCGACATTACCACTTCTGGCTCTTGCTGCTATACTACACATCTCTTTCTTTGGTGTGACCACATTCATTTCCCTGAAACACTCTATTTGCAATTCATACCCATCTCATCCCCACTTTTATGCATTCCATCACCACTTTGCCCAGCTATAATAATCACATATTCAATCTTATATTCATCTTCTTCCTGCTCTACAATCTGCAGGGCTCTGTTATCCTGTTTCATAATCACCCTGTGATCATTAGCTAAGCTAACTTCTTGAAGCTGGGCCTTCTCTGCAAATAATAGCTTCCCTAACTGTCCAATTCAAAACCCATTCTGATCAACTGATCAACCTTAAACCATTCCAGCTTTCCTTCAGATTCACTCCACAGATTCACTAACTGAACATCCTCACTGAACTAGGCCATCTTGTTAATTGTTATCCCTGCTCTCCTTCTGAAATCTAGGCAACATACGACATCCAGAGAAAATAACATCGCATGACTCCAGATAATTTACCTAGCTTTTCATCATTGGCAAACATTTGAAGATCTTCAGTCAATCCACATGAAATAGCATTAACAAAAAAAAAGTTAAACAGTAGGGGCCCAACAGCAGAACATCCTCACTGAACTAGGCCATCTTGTTAATTGTTATCCCTGCTCTCCTTCTGAAATCTAGGCAACATACGACATCCAGAGAAAATAACATCGCATGACTCCAGATAATTTACCTAGCTTTTCATCATTGGCAAACATTTGAAGATCTTCAGTCAATCCACATGAAATAGCATTAACAAAAAAAAAGTTAAACAGTAGGGGCCCAACAGCAGAACCCTGAGGCATGCCAATGGTCACATTTCTTTTCTGAGACACAGCTCCGTCATACATGACTTGTTGATATTGTTCAGAGAGCTAATCTCCAGTCCATTTAACAATATATAGTATCTATTCCTATCCTCGGCAGCTTGTATTTTAATTTATCATGTAGTAATCTATCAAATGCTTTTGCAAAATCCAAGAATAAATACACCTTAAACATCTTATGATTCTTCCTTATCCAACACATTCGTCACATTATCATAAAACATAAGAAAATTGCTAAAACAGGCCTTTCCCTTCAAAAACCCATGCTGACCATCATAGAGTATCTTAGATCCATTAACCCAATCCTGTATTCCATTTCTAACCAAGTTTTCTAACACTTTGATCTCAACTGCAGATATACAGACCACTCTATAATTGGAAACTTCTTTTCTCAAACCATGCTTGCTGAAAGGTATAATTTTTCTTTCTTTCCACACCTTAGGAACCTTTCCCACTGCAAGACTCTCATTAAATAACCAGGAGAAGGTCATGACTAACTCTTTTGCACATTCTTTAAAAATACGTGATTATGTGTCATTCATTCCCATAGTCTTATTAACATCTAACCCGAACAACACTTGATACACCTCTGATTCTTTCACCTTTAATTCTCCTAATTCTTGCCTCTCTTCTACAGCATCACCACTATGATATACACTGATGAAGTGTTCACTAAATAATTCCACTATATCATTTGCTATGGTTGCTCTGCTACTGTAGCTATCCGCAAGCATCATTCTACCATAATTATTTTTCCCTCCTCCTCCACAGAAAAATTCAATTGTTATTAGCTTCAATCTGACTGGCCAATCTCCTCATATTCTGCTTTTCTTTTTTTAACCATATTTGTCAAGTTGCTGGCATGTACTTTATATTCTTAATGCATCTATTCATTGCAAACTGACTTGTACTTCATCCATAACAACTTCTTAATATTGCTGCTTGCTTGATTTCAGTGTTCATCTATCTGAATCCTGTTCTATTTATTCACTTAACTATTGGTTAAGTGAATAGAATAGAACTATGCATTGCTTGTGTGTTAGATACTACATTATAATTTCCCATGCAATGTCAAAATCTTTTCTACACAATTCATCAACTCAAATGTACTGATGCTAGTTGACTACGAAGCTTTTGATAATCCCTCACCTTATAATTTCACATACAGACCTTGAAAACCTCTTTCTTGTTTGAGCACCTTCCAAAACGAATACGTCATGATCATTTTCACCATATGTGATAAGCAGTGATAAAGATGATTGGGCAAGGACAGGTGTGGTGGAGAAATCACAAACAACAAGTGATTTGGGCAGGACTGGTTATAGACCTAAAAATAAACTGGTTTGTTTATACAAATGCCAGAAATAAAATATCAAAAATATGGGAGATGAAATGGTTTCAAAAGATTGAAACCATTTCATTATTTGCCCTTAATCATTGGAATAAATGAAACATCGTTAAATAAAAATAATAATCTAATAGGAATAAAAATGGAAGGATACAGTATTTTTTGTGAGGACAAGAAGGGAGGGAAAGTGCTGCTTATGGTAGCAAGGGAATTATGTCGACATAAGGTAGCTGTGAAAGAGGGAAATAACGAAAATGTTATGAGGCAGTATGATGTGAAGTGGACGTTCACAAGAATACATATTTAGTTGGATGTTGCTATAGGCCATAGAATGTGAAGTGTGGTGAGGAAGAAATGTATAAATAACTTGGATTAGTAAACAAAGGAAGGTTTTTTGCCAAAAACATTTAGAAGAACATTGTATTAGGAAGTTGTTCTCCCTTTCATTTTAAGTCATTCAAGTTTTGCTGCAGAGGTTGTAAACCTTTCAGTGATCATACAGGTGACTTTAACATGTTCGCTGCCAACTACGAGTATACTCGTAGTTAGTATATGAGGTATCCAAGCCAGCTACAAGTATACTCGTATGATGCTTACCGACGGCAACGAGATTACCGTACTGACCTTGAAGAAGTGAAAATGCTTGGCTTGTGGAGCTAGCAGCAATACTGTGTATACTCATAGATGGTATATGCTCTACACAAGCCGACAACGAGTATACTCATATGATGCTTACCACCGGCAACGAGATTACTGTACTGATCTTGAAGAAGTGAAATTGCTTGGCATACAAGAACAGACTATGCCGAAGTAGCATGGCAGCGAACGTGTTAATGCTCCGTTCCATCTGAGGATTATATTCTATAATTTTGCATAAGCATGTCGGCAAATCCTTCTCTACAAATTCTTCTCCAAATCTTTAAAATCATTCCCGACTTTACTCCATAAAGTTCTTACAACAGTCATTTACAGTTTCTAGTTTTAATTCATCCATTGCATCTTTGATGAATGTTATCAAGTCAGCTTACTGAATTATTTGAAGCACTATGTTATGTCTAGATCAGGGTTGGCATCATTTGCTGATCAAATACCAGGCAGGTGTATGTGGTCTTGACAAACTGAATGATGTTGAAAGTTTTTCTACTTGGTAATATAAATTTTGCAAAAGCTTTTGATAGAGTACCTCATGATAAGTTGACAGTCAAACTAGAGCAGATGGGGTTGGATATTAGATTAGCGCATTGGATTGGAGACTGGCTATCTGATAGGTATCAACAAGTTGTGTATTGGGGGTGCAATATCCAGGAAAAGGAAGGTCACTAGTGGAGTGCCTCAGGGATCTGTTTTAGGGCCATTACTATTTAACTTGTATATTAATGATATTGGCAAAGATTTGGATGGAGATATTCAGTTGTTTGCAGATGATGCAAAGTTGGGACGAATCATAAAGAGTAGTGAAGATGTTGTGGCCTTGCAAGAAGACTTGAATAAATTGAGTGATTGGGCAAGCAAATGGGGATGTGAGTTCAATGTTGCAAAATGTAAGGTTTTAAAATTTGAAAAACAAAGATGGGATGCAGAATTTATGCTTGGTGAGAATATATTGTTGGAAGTAGAGGAAATAAGAGATCTGGGAGTGATAGTGGATAAGGATCTAAAATTTAGGGGACACATCGCCAAAATTGTGAAGACAACACAAAGACTGCTGGTAATGATGAGGAGGAGGACACTGACGTGTAGAAGTAGGGAGATTCTTGTTCCATTGTATAAGGCTTTGATTAGGCCACACATGGACTATTGTGCCCAGATTTGGTCACCTGGTTTTCAGAAGGATGAAGAGATGTTGGAAAGGGTCCAAAGGCGACTGACTAAGGTAGTCTCTGACCTCTGGAATGTCGAGTATGAGGAAAGATTGAAAAGATGTAATTTGCAGAGTCTAGTGGAGAGAAGGAAGAGGGGAGATATGATAGAGACCTACAAGTTGGTAAGGGGTTGTTATAGGATCAATGGTGGAGAAGTTCTACAGAGAATAGTGGGAGATCAGGGAAGAACCAGAGGTCATACCTGGAAACTGTATAAAGAGGGTGTGAGTAGGGGAGTGAGAGGCAGGTTTTTTTCGTGCAGAGTTGAATGATTGGAATGCCTTGCCTGAGAGTGTGGTGTCTGCAGGGAGTTTGAATGTGTTTAAGACCCGGTATGATGAGATGTGTGTGAGATAAAAGGACCTCCTAGATGAGTCTTTGACTCCATGAGGTCTTGTTTAATAATAATAATAATAATAATAAATTAAAGATGCCAAGAAATTATATTCTTAGTTTAATCTTTAGCCAAGTGTAAGCAAATAAAGTTTGCATGTGAAGTACTTGACGACGGCAACTTGTTAATAAAGGCTAATGACTTCACATTACTTGCCTTAGTATCCCAAGATACAAAGCAAATATTCTTACAGACATGCATAATTATTATTATTATTATTATTATTATTATTATTATTCAGGCCTCCATGGAGTCAAAAGACTTATTGTGGGAAGTCCTTTCTAAGAAACACAAGTCTATCAAGACTCATCGAGGGAGATCCCTCCTAGGAAACACAAAATCTATCATACCACTCCTTAAATGCAATGGCCGTTCTCGATCTCACCACTCCATCAGGCAATGAATTCCATGGTACCACCCTCCATGCAAAGAAACCATCACTCACCCTCTTTCTCACAGTTTCCTTTTCTAACTTCCAGGGATGGCCCCATGTCATGACTCCTTCCCTCTGTTCAACCAAGCAAAGGAACTCCCCAGCGTCAACCCTGTAACTGCTTCTCAACAGTTTAAAAGTCTCTATCATATCGCCTCTCCTTCTTCTATCTACCAAACTCTGCAGTCCTCGCTCTCTCTCAGCCGATCCTCATAACTAACATTGTACAGTCCTGAAACTGTCTTTGTTATCTGCCTTTGTACCCTTTCCACAGTTAATTTATCCCCTTCAAATCCTTGGGACCAGATCTGAGAACAATAGTCTAAGTGTGGTCTGATCAGAGTCTTATGCAACGGAATGAGAACCATTTTATTTCTGCAGGTCAGTGTCTTTCTCATTATTGCAACGATCCACTGTGTTACCTTCACTACCTTTGCAATATGTCCCCTGAATTTCATTTCTCTATCAATCATCAACCCCCAGATCTCTCATCTCCCCTACTTCCTCCAGTTTAACTCCTCCCATAGAGTATGCAGCGTACCATCGATGTGTCCTAAACCTCAAGACCTTACATTTTGCTGCATTAAACCGACATCCCCATTCAATTGCCCATCTATCTAGCTTATTCAAATCCTCTTGCAGAGCTACCACATCTGCACTATTACTAATAACCCTTCCCAGCTTCACATCATCCGCAAACAACAGAATATCCCCTTGCAATCCACTGACAATGTCATTGATAAAAAGGTTAAACAATATAGGCCCCAGCACTGAGCCCTGTGGAACACCACTTGTAATTTTCTGCTTCTTTGGTACTGCTCCACCATACACAATCCGGAATCCAGTTGACCAATCTGACATCCAGACCCATGTGCTGCTATTTGAATATCAGCTTATCATGTGGCACCCTGTCAAATGCCTTTGCTAAGTCTAGGAAAAAGGCAGTATATGACCTACCCCTCATCTAATGCTCTTGTAACTTTATCATAAAAGGCTAGCATATTGTTGCTAAAACAACAGCACCACTTCACAAATCCACAGATAACATTACCCTCATCTGCCGAATGCTGTATACGGTCCCCCACTACTTTCTCCAAGATCTTAACAACTACTGATGACACACAGACTGGCCTATAATTAGACACTTCTAGTCTTCTAATAAGGCTAGATGAACAAGACATATGACTAATAACAAATCTGTATTGGAATCAGTCAGCGACCGTTCAATTAGACAACATTACCACCAGTGATATTAACATCAAAAGAGGAGTGAGACAAGGATGTGTGCTCTCGCCACTCCTGTTCAACATATATGCAGAGGTAATCTTTAAAAAAACATTGGAAGATTGTTCAGAGGGAATCACAATAAATGGAAAGATTGTTAACAACCTTCGATATGCAGATGACACCGTGCTAATTGCAGATAATATTATGGATCTCCAAAAACTCATTGACAGAGTATACATAGAAAGCCAAAGAATGGGAATAAATATAAACATCAACAAGACAAAATACATGATCATCAGCAAACATCCAGCCTCATCAATGAAACTGACACTCAATGGGAAAAATATTGATCAAGTGACAAGATATAAATATCTTGGTTGCTGGCTTAATGAACGGTGGGATCCAGAAATAGATATAAAGACAAGGATTGAAGTTGCACGGCAGTCCTTCATGAAAATGAGAACACTATTCTGCAATAAAGACCTAAACATGGAAGTCAGATGCCGAATGCTGAAATGCTACGTGTGGTCTATTCTGCTCTATGAAGTTGAAACATGGACATTGAAGGGGACAACCATCAAGAAAATCGAAGCCTTTGAGATGTGGCTATACAGAAGAATGCTAAAGATATCATGGACAGAAAAAATTACCAATGAAGATGTCTTAAAATCCATTGGCAAAGCTAAACATCTTGTACAAATAATCAAGAAACGAAAAACATCATATCTTGGTCACATCATGAGAAACAGCAAATACCAACTTCTACAAACTATTTTGATAGGAAGAATTGGTGGCAAAGGAACTAGAGGAAGAAAAAGAATATCATGGTTTGACAACATCAAGACGTGGACAGGAAAGAGCAGTGCACAACTGCTCAGATTAGCACAAGAGTGCAGTTTGTTCACTAAGATGGTCACTGACCTTCGATAGAAGATAGCACAATAAGAAGTCTGCTACCGCTCTTATGCAATGTCTTTCCTTCCTTCCATTCCATGGGCACCTTTCCCACAGCCAGACTTTCCTTGAAAAGACAGGTCAAAGGCACTGTCAGTTCCTTAGCACATTCTCTCAAAACTCGTGGTGAAATACCATACGCTCCCACCGCTTTACTAACACCCAGAGTACTCAGTATGTGGAACACATTTGCCTCCTGCACCTCTAAACCTCGAACCTGCCCTATCCCTCTAGTATTAAAATTGATTCCTCCAGGATGAAATACTCCAATAAAGTGTTCATTGAACAGTTCCACTATGTCCTCTGCATCAGTCACTCTATTCCCATTTTTATCCCACAATGCCATTCTTCCACAGTCATTTCTCCATCTACTGGCCACATAGCTAAAAAATTCCCTAGGATTTTCCTTGGATCTAAGGGCCAATCTTTTCTCATATTCCAGTTTTGCCTTCCTTTTCATACCAATCACTCTTCTAGCCTGTGTCTTATATATTCTTCATGCATCTTCTCTTCAACTGGTGCCTTATATCTCTTCCGTAGCCTCTTTTTCGCGTGTAGTTCCTGTTTAGTATTGTTTGTCATCCACTTTACTCCAAATTGTGTCCTCTTCTTCATTCGTGGAATACACCTTACCATTGCTGCTAAGAAATATTCCTTCACAATTTCCCAAGCACTAATGATATCCTGGCCTTCCAATTCCTCCCTCCACGAAACTTCACCAAGTTGACATCTAAGACTATTATAATCACCTGCTTTATAATTCCACATACATTCCCATCTCTTTGATACTCCTGCATGTCTAGTCATTTTCCAACTCAAAACCATATGGTCACTCTCTCCAACTGGTGGGAGAGATGTCATCTCAGTTATTATCAACTCTTCTGATGCTATAACCAAATCCAAAACTCTTGAACCTCGTGTTCCGTCTGTTACATATTGTTACACTATGAATTATGGGAGGGTTCACTACCCAGAACGGTTTGTTTCAACCTTTATTATGATCTCAGCAGTAGGAGCCAGTCCCAGTACTGATACCAAGGTTAAAGTAATGCAGGTTATATTCCATATACAAGTACTCAAATAGTGTCACACCTTATTACCACGATGCTATTGATTAAAGACAGATGTTGAAAGTCTTTCCACTTGGTTATACTAGAAATATGATGCCAAGAAATTATATATTTGATTTAATCATTTATCGAAGTGTGAGCAAACAAAGATCGAATGTGAAAATGCTCCATCAGCGGAAGCACTTCCGGGTTTGGCTCCCACTGATGAGACCTCGATAGAAGTCGAAAGCGTTCTGGGTGGTGGCGCTTACAATAATCCATAGCACTATACATGTCCATAAAAATATGGGCTTTGCATTATGAAATACTCATATGAAGTGATTAGCCTTTGTATATGAGTTGCTCTGTCATGAAGTTACTTCATGCACATCTTTAATTTATAATATAACCAAGTGGAAAAACTTTCAACATGCAACTAGGTAGGTAGTCATAATGTTTTGGATCATGTGTGTATACACGCATTTTCAAAATGTATATGTATTTTTTATGCATGTGTCATGTATTTATTTTTAATTAAATAAATGCTTTTCAAATGAGTATATAGAATGTTGCAGGAGAACAGAGAAAAACTCAGGTGTACAAAAGCTGAGTGAGTGTCATAATGTAGAAAAAAACACATCAAATTTTGGTCATTTAGTTTTATTACCAAATGAAAACACTAGAATGTGTGATACGTCATGTCATGTCATTTGAAAATAGCACTTTCGATGGTGTAGAGCAAGCGCATTGTGTGTTTTGTTTTGAGGAAAGTCTGCAATATAAGTTCAGAGGAATTTCCACATGCAGTATGGCAAAAACCTCCTAGTGGGCACATGATCTGCATGTGGCACAAGAAGTTTTTGGAAACAGGCTGTTCTATGCATTATCTAAGGTTAATGAGAAGGCATCGTGCTTTTGATGATGTTGTGGAAGAAGTTCAGAAAAGCTTCCAGAGGAGCCCTGGAAAGTCAAATACATAGGCATCTCATCAAATTGGAATTCCACACGTGACTGTATGGTGTGTTTTGTAACAGTGTCTGCATTTAAAGCACTACAAATTTACCCTTGTACAACATTTGAAAAAAAAGGTGACAAGGAGATTAGCCAGGATTTCTGTACAGAAATTATTAATATTATAGAACAAAATGATGATTTTTTGGACACGATCATTTTCAGTGAAGAGTGCACTTTTTGCATAAGTGGGCAAGTAAACGCTCACAACTGCAGAATATGGGGAAGCAAAAATCCACGTGCCATCATAGAACATGCTTGCGGCATCCCAAAGGCTAACTTTTTTGCACCATAAGCAAGAAAAAATTGTATGGTCCCTTCTTTTTTGTAGTCCACCATTACTGGTGCTGTGTATATGAACATGCTATGAGGGTACCTAATACCACAATAAGACGATGATGACCATGATGGATACTTACATTTTCAGCAAGACAGAGCACCTCCTCATTACCTGACAGATGTAAGATGGGTGTCAAGGTTGTACCTTGACACCCATTTTCCAGGCAGATGGATTGGTACAGGAGTATCTGTAGCATGGCCACCATGTTCCCCTGACCTTACACCATTAGATTTTTTCTTGTGGGGCTTTGCAAAAGATTGAATGTTTGTACCACCACTATCAGACAGTTTGGATGAGCTGCAATCCAGAATAACTGCTGCCATTGCTGAAGTCATGCCAGATATGTTCTATCGCATGTGACAGGAAATTGATTACACATGGGATGTCTGCAGAATTACTGGAGGCAGTCATATTGGACTTTAACTGTCTGTCTTGAAACTTCAAATGATATGCTACATTTGCATGGTAATAAATATTGTTCATCATCTATCATTATCTGCCCTCTATTGTCATTCAAAGTTGTATTATCCCTTTTGAAACACCGTGTGTGTATGTGTATATATATATATATATATATATATATATATATGCAGATTTTTTCAATATATTTCCTTTTTTAAAAAAATTTACCAACTCTTGATGAGTTTCTCACTTCACTGGCAGTATTCTAATTATTCCATGGTTTCTTTGTAGAGGATTATTTTGCTGGTATCAAATCATTAGAAAGAATACACTTTATTCATGTAGCATCTGCTTTCATTTCCATTCTTGCATTATGCTTTTATATTTAACCACACACTAAATATCACATGATCCTCAGTGATATGAGTGGAGACAAGCAGTTACAGATGAAGAGGAATCTGTTAAGTTTTTTTTTTTTTGGAAAAATAGTAGGGCCAAATTTGTTCCAAAGAACATAGATGGAATAAAAAAAGATGATGAGATCTGGTATGGTATATGTTTGTTGTTGGACTGTGTTTAGATGTTGACCAGTGGCTTCTCTAGTTTGTACATTTAGAGGAACACATAAATGTACTGGTCATTTCTGTGGAGCATGAATGCATTGCCCAAGCCATGTATCTAGGGAAAAATGGCATAATATAGCAACAGTGTGATGAGACGGTGACTGGAGGAAGTCTGTGAGAGGAGGATCACCCATCATGAAGATTATCTTCTTCTGTATACATTTGCAAATTCTCGGTTGGTTTTAAGTTCACCACCCCCATATGTGAGAAAGTATTCTAAGGTTGGTTGGATCTGAAATATAATCATATGATGAGATGTGTGTGTAAGATAAAAGGACCTCCTAGATGAGTCTTTGACTCCATGAGGTCTTGTTTTAATAATAATAATAATAAAAAGTGTTAGGAGTTGAGCTGAAGAGAAGTAGTATTGTAAATAGTCCATTTGTTATGTATTCACTTAATAATGCATTGAGAGCCTTATTGTGGAATATAAGTATTTGTAATTAAATATCATCATCATAACACTTATTACGGGTATAGACCATATTGATTTATTCTGGTCTCATTATCCATCCAATATCCTTTTATGAGGTCTACCCTGCCTTCTCTTTCCAATTGGCTTATATTTTAGTATTTGTTTAGGATATCAGGTGTTGGCTATTTGGTTTAATTGATTTTGTTTTTAGTTCTTTTAAAATGCCTTCATTCCTTTTTTGATTTAATAATGTGCATTTTGCAGTTCTTTTCATAATTCTCATTTCACTTGTTTTTATTCTTTGATTGTTTTATCTTGTTTGTTTATTGCCCAAATTTCACTGCCATATAATAATGTGGGCACTGATAAAGTATTGTATATTTTCAAGCGTGTTCTTTTTGTACTATATTAGGGTTGAGTGTTCTATTTATCAGGCCTATAATCTGTAAAAAGTTTGAAGTCTTTTTCTCCCTCATATGATATTTCACATCCAAGATAACTGAAAGTATTTATCTGTTCTGTTATTTTATTATTAATAACTATTTTGGTTCTAACTGGAGTTTGTCCACAAAATGCCATTGTTTTAGTTTTATCTATGGAAATTTTCATTCCAAACTGTTCTATTATAATGGGGAATATCTTGTGAATGAGATGAGAAGTATGAAAGATGAGATTAGGAGAATGGAAGAGATGTATGCAAGGCAAATCAGAGTAGGAGTGAGAGAAATTTTGGGAATGATAGAAGAGGAGAGTATAGAAGCAGAAGGAGAGAGAGGGAATGGTAAGAGGTGTAATGTATGGTGACTCAATGGTCTGTGGTGTGCAAGATAAGATGCGTAAGGAGTGTTTGCCTGGAGGAACAATAGAAAGTGTAGCTATGGCAATTAAGAGGGGTTGAAAGGGTAGATGAGATGATTGTGATGGTAGGAACAAATGACTTGAGAGGTAATGTAAATTGGGCAGTGAGAGATGTGAAATTCTTGCTTGAGGTAGTACGAAAGAAGATGCAGAGAGGAAAGATAGTGAGCGTGTTGCCTAGGTATGACTGTGACAAGCTGAGCAGAAGAGCAGTAATAATGAATAACATAATAGCTAGAATGTGTCAGAAGAGAGGATTGGAATAAGTGGATGCTTGTAGAGCATTTGAGGACAGAGAGAAATTGTATGCGACAGACAGCTTACATTTGAATGAGGAAGGACATAGGTATCTAGAGAGATTGCTGTTCTTTCAGAACAGCAATCTCTCCAGATGAAAGAGTGAAAAGAGGTGAAAGAGTTAGTGCATCAATGCAGGGAAACTAGAATGCCCAAGGTGGATGGTAGCAGGAGTGGCCTATTTTGGGAAAGGGTACTTTGGAGAAGGGGGACAACATCAGGTAGTCCTGAGGCCAGTGGAGTCTATAGGGGATAATGCTGGGTATTGAAATAGTGCCATTTTTATGCTTTATACTAATGCCAGCAGTATCCAGAATAAGGGAGAGGAATTGGTAGTGCTGATAGCATCAGCCTGGCCAAAGATTATTGGGATCACTGAGATGTGGTTGACAGATGAAGATATAATAAGAGGAATAGAAGTAGCAGGGAACAGCATTTTTTGGCAGGATAGAAAGGAAAAGTGTGGTGGTGGAGTAATGCTTATGATAAGTGATAACTTATGTCTCCTAAGAGTGGAGGCTTTGAAAGGCAGTGACACTAATGATTTTGAAAGCATATGGTGTGAGGTAGAGAAAGGCAAGATGGGATATTTAGATGGGTGTTGCTACCAACCAAGGAGCACACAGGGTGGGCAGCAGGAATGTTTAGGAAGATGAGCTTTGCAAGTGCAAGAAGAATGATTGTTATGGAAGATTTTAACTAAAGCAGTATAAATTGGGGAGAGGAAGATGCATGTAGCAATAAGGGAATGGAATTTTTAGAATTCTCGTGTGACAAATATCTTAGACCACATGTAATAGAGGAAACAAGAAGTTCAAGAGTTTTGTATTTGATCATAGGAGTGTTGATAATAATTGAGATGATATCTCTCCCACCAGTTGGAGAGCATGACCATGTGGTTTTGACTTGGAAGATGAATAGACATTCAGGAGTATCAAAGAGATGGGAACAAATGGGAATTACAAGGCAGGTGATTATAATAGTCTTAGACATCAACTTGGGGAAGTTTCTGGAGGGAGGAATTTGAAGACTGGGATATCATTAGTGCGTGGGAAATTGTGAAGGAATATTTGTTAGCAGCAATAGTAAGCTGTATTCCACAAGTGAAGAATAGGACACAGTTTGGTGTAAAGTTGATAACAGACAATATTAAACAGGAGCTGAATGTGAAAAAGAGGCTATGGAAGAGATATAAGAAGACAGGTGAAGAGAAGATGCATGAAGAATATAAGACACAGGCCAGGAGAGTGACTAGTATGGTAAGGAAGATGAAACTAGAATATGAGAAGAGATTGGCCCTAAAATCCAAAGAAAATCCTATGGAAAATCCTACTGTTTAGAAAATCCCATTCCGTAGGATTTTAGAAAATCCTATGGAATGGGAATTTTCCAGGGAATGGAAGGAATGTAAGATAGTACCATTGCATAAGGGCTGTAGCAGACTAGAAGTGTCTAATTATAGGCCAGTTTCTGTGTCATCAGTAGCTAAGATTTTGGAGAAATTAGTTAATGACCATATACAACATTGGGCAGATGAGTGTAATGCTATCTGTGAAAGTCAACAAGGATTTGTGAGGGGGCGCTCTTGTTTTAGTAATATGCTTGCCTTTTATAATAAACTTAGAAGAGCAGTAGATGAGGGAAAGGAAAAACTGCCATTTTCCTAGACTTAGCAAAGGCATTTGACAGGGTTCCACATGATAACCTGATATTTAAGTTGCATCACATGGGTTTGGATGTCAGGTTGGACAACTTGATTCAGGATTGGCTGCCCGATAGGTATCAGACAGTTGTGTATGGTAGGGCTGTTTCCAGGAGGAGGAGGTTAGAAGTGGGTTCCCACAATGCTCACTACCGGAATCTATGTTTTTTAACTTTTATATCAATGATTGTCAGTGGATTGCAGGGGATATTCAGTTGTTTGCGGACGATGTGAAGCTGGAAAGGGTTATTAGTAATAGTGCAGATGTTGTAGTCATGCATGAGGATTTGAATAAGCTAGACAAATGGGTAAATGAATGAGGTTCTCAGTTTAATGCAGCAAAATGTAAGGTCTTGAGGTTTGGGACACATCAATGGTATCCTGCATACTCTATTGGAGGAGATATACTGGAAGAAGTAGGGGAGACAAGAGATCTGGGGTTGATGATTGATAGAAACCTTAAATTCAAGGGACATATTGCAAAGGGTATAAAGGTAACAGAGGATTGCTGCAATAATGAGAAGGATGCTGACCTGCAGAGATAAAAGAGTTATCATTCCGTTGTACCACACTTAGACTATTGTTCTCAGATTTAGTCCCCAGGATTTGAAGATGATAAATTAACTGTGGAAAGGGTACAGAAGCAAATAACAAAGACAGTTTCAAGACTCTACAAAGTTAGTTGTTACAGTTGGCTCAGGGAATGTGGAATGCAGAGTTTGGTGGATAAAAGAAGGAGAGGTGATATGATTGAGACTTTAAACTGTTGATAGGTGGTTACAAGGTTGACACTGAGGAGTTCTTTTGCTTGGCTGAACAGCAGGAAGGAGTGATGACAAACGGCCTCCCTGGAAGTTACGAAAGAAAACTGTGGTCAAGAGGGTGAGGAGTGGTTTCTTTGCATGGAGGGTGGTTGAACTGTGGAATTCATTGCCTGATAGAGTGGTGAGAGCAAGAATGGTCAATGAGTTTGAGGAGTGGTATGATAGACTTCGTGTTTCCTAGGAGGGACCTCTCGCGATGTGTCTTGATAGACTTGTGTTTCCTAGGAATGACCCCCACAATGAGTCTTTTGACCCCTTGGAAGCCTAAATAATAATAATAATAATAATATTTAAGTTATATATTGCTCTTTGTAAATTGTCTTCTTTATCTGATATTATTACCTGATCATCTGCAAATAATAGCGTATTTATTTTGTTATTGCTGGAAATATCTATACCTTGATTTTTCAATGTGTTCCGCTGTATTAATATTTCATTAATGTAAATATTGAAAAGTGTTGGAGACAGAGGGCATCTCTGTCTTACTCCTTTGTTTATAAATTGTTTTTCAGACATGTTTTCATTTCTTTTTATTTCATTATCTTTATATATATTCAATATTGCATGTAGTGAAATATTAGGTATATTTGTTCTTTGTAATATATCGAGTATATATCTTTTTTACTTTGTGAAATGCTTTTTTGTAACCTATAAACAAAAGATGAGTTTCCAAATTAAGTTCGCTTCTTTTTTCTATAAATCTATAGAAAATATATCTGTTTAAAACAATAAGTAGTTTTAAACAGAAAGCTGCATCCATTGTAGAGTGTCATTTTCTAAATCCATTTTGACATTCTAATAATATTTTTTCCCTGTATATTTTTAGTTTTTCATTAAGTAATCTTCTATATATTTTGTAACATGTATTCATAAACTAATATCTCTGTAGTTATCAGGCTTTGTTTTATCCCCTTTTTTAAATATAGATATTACTATGCTTGTATTCCATTCTATTGGTATTTGTCCATTTATTTATATTTTATTTAAAAATTTTAATAATCTTTGATGAAATTTTTTCCGGCAAATTTACACAGTTCATAGTTTATCCTATCTTCTCCTCCTGATTTGCAATTTTTTATTTTATATAGGTTGTCCTTTAATTCTTTCATTGTTATCATATCATGTAATTAAATACTTTGTTTTTTTTTCCTTAGCTATGTTATGTGTAAGCAGTTTGTTACATCTTTTCTTATGTTAGTAGTCAAGAAACTTTCATTATAACTAATATTTTTCACATTTTCTCTCTTGTTTAATAATTTCTCAGTTTCTATACATATAACTTAAAAATCATATTAAATTTTGACTTATTGAAGCTGAACTCTTGTAAAATGAAAAATGTGTAATATTTTTATTATTATTATTGTTATAGTTTGATCTTCATAAGGGCAGAGTGCAAGGCATTATATTCAGTGGTGAGCTATGGAAATTTTAACAAAGGGCTGTCGAGCAAAAAAAAAAAAAAAAGAAAAAAAAAAGCCATACTTCACACAAAAACTTTTATTAATACAGTTTGTTTACATATTCCAATCAAAAAGTATGAAAGGCCAGTCAACCTCTAAAGGCTATCATTTTTAAACAAATATTTCACGATCTAAACATGAAATATTTGCACACAATCAACTGTGTTCTTACATAAGAAAAAAATATTTTTTAACTATCAAAATATAATAAGAATGAAATCTTTTAGAATCTTTTATAAAGCATTTGATTGGCTACCAGAAGGGAGAAGCGTAAAGATAGCGCATGCGCTTCTTTTATTTGGGCGCATTTTTTATATAGGAGTTGAAACAATAATTCCAAATAATCTATACACTGCCGAATACAATAATTTTTGTTAGGTTACCGTATGAGTTTGTTGCTTAATATGTTTCAAAAAAAAAATTTTTTTTTTGAAAAAATAAAAAAGTAAACAAGAACAAGAGGCTCACAAATTGCAAATTTGAGAAAAATTTATCAAAGGGCTTGCACGAGCCCCCCCCCATAGCTTACCACTGATTATATTATTAGTAGAGTAACATATCAAAAATTAATATATTCATTCCTATGATTCATTTATTTATTAATTTTGTATGAAATTAAATTTAAATCTAAATTATTTATGTTTTTCATTCTACAGCAGTAAATGAATCGACCCTGTTTGACTGTGGTAATAAAGAACACATATTATCAGAATTAGTCTGTAATTTTAAAAATGACTGTCACAACGCAGTTGATGAACAACAATGTGGTGATTGTGATTTTAGAAAAGATATGTGTGGATGGAAGAATTCTCAGTCTTCAAATTTTGAATGGATACATTCTTCTCCTGGATCAGACAAACCAGAAAAAGACATGACCTCTGAAGATGGAAAAGGTAAGAATATACATGGAATAATTTTATTATTATTATTAATCACCACATCTCTATACAACTTCCTAAAGGGTGGTTGATTGGTAGAACCTCTGCTACTAATGGCTCGCAAAAAAGTTAAGCAAGTTTGAGCACTGTTAGTAGTTGGAAGGGGATTAATCGTTTGATGCTGTTGGCACACTCTCCCTCGATGAGTCTTTGGACTCTCTGGAGGTGTCACATTATAATAATAATAATAATAATAATAATAATACAACTTCTTCTATTCAACATCTTCAATACAACTTCCAGGGATGGCAAGAGGCCATCCCTGGAAGTTGTATAGAAGACGTTGTATAGAGATGTGCTGAAGAAGGGAGTTAGGAGGATTTTTTTATGTGGAGAGTTGTTAGTGTGGGAACACATTGACAAGTGTGTGTTGTGAGTGCAGCTGGTAAATAACTTCAAAGCTCATTAGGATAGACATTGTTATTATCATCTGATCTTCGTGGCATCAGAGACTTATCATGGGAGGTACCTTATTGCACACAGTGCTCATTTAACCGTGCCTTAAACTAATTCAATTCGTCTACATTCACAACACACTCAGCCAATGCATTCCACTCACCATCTGCTCTCAGTGCAAAGAACATACTCCTCACTCCTCCTGAGGAGTATGTTCCTCTGACTACCTTATATGTTTCAATTATACCCCTCTCCTATTCCTCCTGAATTCATGAGGCTTTGCAACTTACATTCTCTCAATCTGTTCTCATACTCCACATTCCAAAGACCACCGACAACCTTTGTGAATCTTCTCTGGACCCTTTCTAACATATCCTCTTCATCATGAAAATCCGGTGACCAAAGCTGGATTATTTATCCAGCTTTGGTCACCGGATTTTCTGATCACCGGATTTTCGGATTTTTTGATCACCGGATTATTGTGCTGATTACCGAAGGTGATCAGCACAATAATCCATTTGAGGCCTGATCAAGGCCTTATACAATAGCATTATAATCTGTCTATTTCTGCATTTCAGAGGCCTCCTACCATTGCCATTATCCAATATATGTCCTCACAACCTGTGCAACGTGGCACCTGAACTTCAAGAACTTGTCCACCATCATTCCAAGATCTCTCATCTCCTATATTTCCTTTAAAGTTTCCCCACCAAGTGTATACTTTGTATCCTATCATCATTGCTTACCAAATCTCAAAACCTTACACTTGGCAACATTGAACTGACAGTTCTTCTTATCTGCCCATTCATGCAATCTATTCAAGTCCTCCTAACATCTGCTTGACCCTGCATTGCTCTCCCCAATTTTGCATTATCTGCAAGCAGCAGCATATCACTAGTTAAATAAATCCCAACATCATCACCATTCAAATTGAACAACAATGATCCCAAAACTGATCCCCTGCAGTACACCACTAGTGACTTTCCTCTTTCAGGATAATGCACCCCCCCCCGCGATACACAACTTTCTGACACATATTGCTGATCCAGTTTAGAAGTCTGTTATCCAATCCCATCTGTTTCAATTTATTTAACAGCATGTCATGTGGCAGTCTCTTAAAAGCTTTTGCAAAATCCAAGTGCACCACTGTATGTGCATCTCCCCAGCCAAAATATTTGTCACCTTGCTATAGTACATAACTGAGTTAGTAAAACAAGATCTCCTTTTAATAAACCCATGCTGATAACCACAGAGAATTCTGCTGTTATCAACCCATCCTGGTGTAGCCTACTTCTCAACAATATCTTCAGTACCGTCACCACAACTTCAGATATACAGATTAGCCTATAATTTGAAGCTACAGCCTTATTTTAAATTAGAATTTTACCCTCCTTTCACTCCATTGGAATCTGTGCCGTTGCCAGGCTTTTATTAAACAGACATGCTAATGATGTTGCCAATTCCCTGGAACATTACTGTAAGTTGTGTGGTGATATGTCATCAGATCTTACTGCCTTATTTATTATTATTACCCCAAGACCTCATGGAATCAGACTCATCTGGAATTTACATCAAGGCTATTTATTTCCTCAAATACCTACTGCTCACTCACAATAAAAACTTCTTCTTCTATGTCCTCTACACTTAAATTCTTCATGATTCCACTCTGATCAGGATGAAACAACCGTATAAATTGATCACTGACTACCTCAGCAATGTCTTCTGCAGCAGTTACCATTCTACCATTTTCATGTGCCACACATCTAAGAAAAACTGTCTGAAGTTTTTCTTTGCTTGATTTGTTAATTTCTGCTCAAAACTGCAGTTTCTCAAAGCTGATATTATTATTATTATTATTATTATTATTATTATTATTATTATTATTATTATAGTCATCAGATCTTACTGCCTTATTTATTATTATTACCCCAAGACCTCATTATATTTCAATTTTGCAATATACTAAGTACCTCTGATTTATTTATTTTAATTCTCACATTAGTTATTGCTACAGGTACAGAGATATCCTCACTTGGGTGATAGACTTTTGAAAAGTGATCACTTAGTAACTCTACTATTACACCTGAATTGCTCACCTCAATACCATCAGCACCCACTAAGGTTATCCTTCCAAAGTCATTATTCCTTTTACTTGCCACATAGCAGAAGAACTCTTTGGTATTATTCTTGATCTCCTTGTCAAGGATAATACCATTTATCCTTGATAATTGGCATTATCATATTATCATTAGGTCTTCTCATAATCTGAATTAGCTTTTCTTGCTATGCTGATAACCTTCCTAGCTTGAGCCTTGCACTGCTCATGGGTGTACTGATCACCTTTCTCCTTGTAAATTCTCCATAACATTTTCTTTTTTTGCAGATCAAGCCTGATATAATAAATTTAGTTTAATCCTTTATCCAAGTGTGAGCAAACAAAGTTTGCACCTGAAAGTATCTTCAGGACTGGGTTAAGGTGGTACACACCAAGGCAACTCATTGCAAAGGTGGAGCAAGCTACCAACACTCCTATCCTAGTATCTCCTATAATGCAAAACACATCTCCTTGCGGATATGTCTATTGTTATGCATTAAGGGAAGGGCCACTACCCAGACCGGTTTCGACCTTTATTGAGGTCTCTTCAGTGGGAGCCAGGCCCAAGTCGAGATACCAGGCAGAAGCATTTGCAGGTCATCTCCACCTATAGGAATTGCCAATTGGTGTGCCACCCTTTTTTAATAAATTACTCTGGATTTAGAGAAAGATGTTGAAAGTTTATTTTCCACTTGGTTAGAGTATAATAAATTTAGTTTAATCCTTTATCCAAGTGTGAGCAAACAAAGTTTGCACCTGAAAGTATCTTCAGGACTGGGTTAAGGTGGTACACACCAAGGCAACTCATTGCAAAGGTGGAGCAAGCTACCAACACTCCTATCCTAGTATCTCCTATAATGCAAAACACATCTCCTTGCGGATATGTCTATTGTTATGCATTAAGGGAAGGGCCACTACCCAGACCGGTTTCGACCTTTATTGAGGTCTCTTCAGTGGGAGCCAGGCCCAAGTCGAGATACCAGGCAGAAGCATTTGCAGGTCATCTCCACCTATAGGAATTGCCAATTGGTGAAGATACTTTCAGGTGCAAACTTTGCTTGCTCACACTTGGATAAAGGATTAAACTAAATTTATTATACTCTAACCAAGTGGAAAATAAACTTTCATCAAGCCTGATACTACTACTCATTCCATCTAACGCCTACCTTGTTTGTCTTCCTCACCAGGAGAATGCATTCTGATATTTCCTTCCTCAGATACCTGCTGATTTTATTCGATGCACTGCTAACATCTTTCCCCTGCAATATGTTCTGCCATGGTACGGCTGTAAGTTCACTCCGATGGTTGTTATAATTACCTAACTTACAGCTTCATATGTACCCCTTCTTAAGAGAGAAATCCACCAATTTTGCAAGCTCCCAAGTTAATACAACATGATAGCTTTCGCCATTTGGAGGTAACAAGGACACCTTCCTCATGCATATGTCCTCTGAACCAATGACCATGTCCAACACTCTCTCACCATGAGTCCCTTCAGTTATGTGTGGTTTCAAGTAATTATCTCTTAGAAGGTGTATGAATTCCATTTCCTTTTTGCCACATGATATCTCCTCCTTCCAATTGATATCACCATAATTAAAATCCACCATAATAATCACTAACCCTGAACTCATTGCAATAATTTGCTGATACACGAATTCAATATCATTCCCTGTACCCCGTGTCCTATAGCAGCAACCAACTATATATTTAGTCGCGTTGGTCACTATTTCACATCAGACTGACTCAAATGAACTATTATTCACATCTCTATCATCTTGATATACTACTTTCTTTGGCTGCAACTCATCAGCTATGATCAATAGTACTCCTACCCCCATTCTATCTTCTCTGTCCTCCCTGAAAATACTGTACCCATCACATTCAATTTCCGTGACCACATCTTCTGCTGACTGCCAAGTTTCACTAATGCCTACAACTTTTGGTGAGATTGCACTGACTAATGCCAAAAATTCTTCTCTCTTATTTTGAATGCTTCTTGCATTGGTATACAAAAATTGCAGATTACCTCTAGTTCTTGTACCAGCTTTAGAACTGATATACATGTTACTAATTTCAGTAGTCCCATGCTGATTTTTATCCTCTCTATTCTGCAATTTATTCCACGAATAAGGATCAACAAATATATAATCACTGCTTAAGTTTCTCCCCCTTACACTCAGTCTTTTCAATTTTAGTTTCCCTGCCCAATTACTTCAACTTGTTCAGAAAACAGTAACTTCTTCAATCACTTGTGACCTTCCATGTCCAGATACAGTTTTGAGCAAAAAAGAAAAAACTTTTCCTGACTGAGTCCTCTAGGCTTGTTCTTTATACCCTTCATGTAACTGATTATTTTTATTATTATTATTACATCACACCTCCAGGGAGTCCAAAGGCTCATCGAGGGAGGGCATCTACTCTACAACTCCTCGTCTCACTACTCCACCAACTTTCATCATCTAACACCAATGCCATCTACTGCTGACTACCACCAATAATACTTTTACAGACTATCACAACATCCATGACCACGGCGGGATTCGAACCTGCAGCCTTTTGGCTGGAGAGCGGATACGCTAACCACTCAGCCAACCAGGACGGCATTATTACTATTATTCATCTTGTACTACCTCCAAAGTGCTGTCATCTTCCAGATTTCATCTGTATAATTCCCATTCATCCATTTTACACCAATCTTACTCAACCTTTTGGCCTGCGGATACATATATCCTTGTCAGTTCCAAAGCAGCATGTTGCTGGTTGAGTGGGCCTACCATGATGAGTCTATTGACTGCATGAAGATTACCAAATAATAATAATAATAAATATTCAATATTTTAATGACAACAGGATAAACTGGGAAGAAGAAAAAACATCATATAGCAGTAAGGGAATGTAATTTTTGGAATTCTTCAGGGTGTGAGAGGACCTGTTTATAACTGAAATGTCATTCTTCTCCCCAGTTGGAGAGAGTGACTATGGAGTCTTGACTTTGAGGATGAACAGACATGTGAAGCTGCCAAAAAGAAAGGAATTTATATAGAATTATAAGGCAGATACTTACAACAATATTTGAAATCATCATGGGACAGTACAATGTGTGGAAGAATTGGAAGGGAGCGATATCACCAGCACATGGCAACTAGTGCAGAAATATTTATTATCACCAAATATAAGTTCTGTACCTTGACTGAAAACTAGAAGCTTTGTTGTAATGTGGATGACTGGCAATATTAAATGGTATCTGTAGATGAAAAGGAGGTTGTAGGAAAAAAAAAAAGTATAAGGAGTGTGTGGAGGGTAGTTAGATGCATGAGGAATATGAGACTCAGACTAGGAAAGATTATCACATAGTAAAGAAAGCAAACATGAATACGAAATGTATGTTTTAATACTAGAGAGATAGGACAGGTTTGAGGTTTAGAAGTGCAAAAGGAGAGTGTGTTCCAAATACTGAGTACTCTGAATGTCGGTAAACCTGTGGGACTGGATGGTATTTTACCACTAGTTTTGAGAGAATGTGCTAGAACTGAAAGCTCTGTTGATCTGGCTTTTAAATGAAACTCTGGCTATGAGGAAAGGTGCCCAAGGAATGGACAGACAGCAAGCCATTGCATAAGAGCAGTAGCAGACTGGAAGTGTCTAATTACAGGCCAGTTTGTGTGTCATCAGTGGTTGTTAAGGTCTTGGAGAAATTAGTTTGAGACTATATTTGAGACTATATAATTTGAGACTATAAACTTTAGCACATTTTGCAGAAGAGGGTAATGTTATCTGTGAGAATCCACATGGATTTGTTAAGGGGTGCTCTAGCTTTAGTAATATGATTGCCTTTTATAATAAAGTGACAAGAGCAGTTGATGAGAGAAAGGCATATACTGGCATTTTTTTTTTGAATTTTGCAAAGCCATTTGACAGGGTTCCTTCCACATGATAAGCTGATATTTAAGTTGCAGCACATGGGTTTACATGTCAGATTAGTCAACTGGATTCAGGACTGTCTTAGCTGTCAGGATAGTTATCAGAGAGTTGTATATGGTGGGGAAATATCAAGGAGATAGAAGGTTACTGGGACCTATATTGTTTAACCATTATATCAATGACATTGTCAGTGGATTGCAGGGGGATATTCAGTTGTTTACAGATGATGTGAAGCTGGGAAGGGCTATTAGTAATAGTGCAGATGTGGCAGTTCTGCAAGAGGATTTGAATAAGCTAGACAGATGGGTAAATGAATTTGGAGTATAAGTTTAATGCAGCAAAATGTAATGTCTTGAAGTTTGGGATACATCGATGGAAGGCTGCATACTCGATTGGAGGAGTTGTACTGGAGGAAGTAGGGAAGACCTGAGAGCTAAGAGTAATGATTGATAGAAACCTGAAATTCAGGGAACATATTGCAAATCGACCAAACTTTGTCAGCAAAGGTTTGTCGATTGGTAGAGCCTCTGCTACGAATGGCTCACAAAAAGTTAAGCAAGTTTGAGCATGGTTAGTAGTTGGAAGCGGTGTCTCATTCGATGCTGTTGGCACACTCTCCCTCGATGAGACTTTGCAATCTCTGGAGATGTCACATATTAATAAAAGTGGTGAAAATAACCCAGAGGATTTCTGCAATACTGAGAAGAATACTGACCTGCTGCAGAGATAAAAGTGTTGTCCATTGTATAAGACGCTGATCAGACCACACTTAGTCTATTGTTCTCAAATTTGGTCCCCAGGTTTTGAAGGGGATATATTAACTGTGGAAAGAGTGCAGAAGCAGATAACAAAGATGGTTTCAGGACTGCACAAATGTTAATTATGAGGATCAGCTAAGGGAATGTGAACTGCAGAGTTTGGTAAATAGAATAAGTTGAGGTGATATGATTATGACTTTAAACTGTTGAGAGGTAGTTTCAGTGTTGTCACTGGGAGAGTTCTTTTGCTTTGTGGAACAGCAGGAAGGAGCGATGACAATGGGCCATTCCTGAAAGTTACGAAAGGAAGCTGTGAGCAAGAAGGTGAGGAGAGATTTCTTTGCATGGAAGTTGGTTGAACCATGGATTGCATTGACTGATAGAGTGGTGAGAGCAAGAACAGTCAGTGAGTTCAAGGAGTGGTATGATAGACCACTCCTTGAACTTCCAAGGAAACACAGAGTTGTGTTTGCTTGGAAGGACCTCCCTTGATAAATCTTTTGACTCCATGGAGGACTGAATAATAATAATAATAATAAAATAATATTAGCCCCTCAGATCCAAGGAAGGAAAATCCAAAGAAATTCTTTCTTTATGTTGACAAGAGTAGAAATGGTTGTGGAATAATGATGTGATTGTGGTAACGAGGTTTATTTGGGAAAATCTCAAACTTTAGAGTGTATTTAAAGCATGGTATGATGAGCTGTGTCTATGATAAAAGGACCTCCTAGATGAGTCTTCAACTCCATGTGGTCTTGGGTAGTAGTAGTAATAATAATAATTATATGCATTTAATGTTATTACAAATGCTCTCAATGTTTACTTTGACTGCATTAGTTTATAACGGATTTTATTGATAGGAGAATCAAAGAAATGTTGAAGACTAATGATGACAAAAAAATCAGTTTGGTAAATTCCACATCTAATGCTAATATCTCTGAGTTTCTCATTGACTATTAAAGTTGTTTTCCATGATTTCATAGCAGTAGCTAGAAACCAATATTTGTTTGCTCATTCTGAATATTTATAGTGATCCCCCAACACACACACACACACACACACACACACACACACACACACACACACACACACACACACACACACACACACACACACACACAGACTTTTTTTAAAAATTTTTAGAGTTATTTTATCGGTAAGTATCTGATGATATTTTATTATTATTATTATTATTATTCAGACCCCCATGGAGTCAAAAGACTCATCGTGGGAGGTCCTTTTCTAAGAAACAAGTGTATCGAGACTCATCGTGGGAGGTCTTTTCTAAGAAACAAGTGTATCGAGACTCATCGTGGGAGGTCTTTTCTAAGAAACAAGTGTATCGAGACTCATCGTGGGAGGTCTTTTCTAAGAAACAAGTGTATCGAGACTCATCTAGGGAGGTCCTTCCTAGGAAACACAAAGTCTATCATATCAATCCTTAAATGCATTGACCGTTCTCGCTCTCATCACTCTATCAGGCAGTGCATTCCATGGTTCAACCACCTTCTATGCAAAGAAACCACTACTCTCCCTCTTTCTCACAGTTTCCTTTTGTAACTTCCAGGGATGGCCCATTGTCATGACTGTTCAACAAAGCGAAAAAATTCCCCAGTGTTAACCCTGTAACCACCTCTCAACAGTTTAAAAGTCTCAATCATATCACCCCCTGCTTCTTCTATTCACCAAACTCTGCAGTCCACACTCCCTCAGCCGATCCTCATAAATAACATTGTACAGTCCTGACATCATCTTTGTTATCTGCCATTGTACCCTTTCCACAGTTAATTTATCCCCTTCAAATCCTGGGGACCAGATATGAGAACAATAGTCTAAGTGTGGTTTTATCAGTCTTATACAATGGAATGTTAACCATTTTATCTCTGCAGGTCAGTGTTCTTCTCATTATTGCAGCAATCCTCTGTGTTACCTTCGCTACTTTTGCAATATGTCCCCTAAGTTTCAGGTTTCTATCAATCATCAAACCCAGATCTCTTGTCTCTCCTACTTCCTCAAGTTTAACTCCTCCCATAGAGTATGCATCCCATCGATGTCTCGAAAACCTCAAGACCTTACATTTTGCTACATTAAACCGACATCCCCATTCTTTTGCCAATCTTTCTAGCTTATTCAAATCCTCTTGCAGGGCTACCACATCTGCACTATTACTAATAACCCTTCCCAGCTTTGCATCATCCGCAAACAATGAATTTCCCCTTGCAATCAATGGACAATATCATTGATATAAAGGTTAAACAACATAGATCCCAGTACTGAGTTCTGTGAAACCCCACTTGTAATTTTCTGCATCTTTGATATTGCTCCACCATACACAACTCTCTGATACCTATCAGACAGCCAATCCTGAATCCAATTGACCAATCTGACATCCAGACCCATGTTCTGCAACTTAAATATCAGCTTATCATGTGGCACCCTGTCAAATGCCTTTGCTAAGTCTAGGAAAATGGCAGTATATGCCTTTCCCTCATCTAATGCTCTTGTAACTTTATCATAAAAGGCTAGCATATTGCTAAAACAAGAGTGCCCCTTCGAAAATCCATGTTGACGCTCACTTATAACATTACCCTCATCTGCCCAATGCTATATATGGTCCCTCACTACTTTCTCCTGGGTGCTTAAGGGTCAAAGGGGGTGCTTAAGGGTCAAAGCTGTATAACTGAGAGGAGACCTTCACATAGCCTTTAAAGGAATGCAGAGAACCCACCAGGGCTTCTGACCTAATGTCCAATCCTCACCTTCTCGTGGTGCACCCTGTTGGGTATCTACTTGGATACTGAACGAAAGAGGATGGGCTGGCAATTTGGGATTTAGCCGACTAAATTGTATTCTTATTGGATAAACCAAAATATAGAATGATGGTACAACATGACAAAATTTCATGCCGACTGGGGTGTCGCCCGGTTAAACAAGGCCCCCGTTGTTTTCGCCAGGGAACCAGGGCGAACAGCGAAAAGTCAGCTACAGGAACAAATCTGAAAATAGACCCCAACTCAACATCACCAGAGTTAAAGATCGGTACTATCAACGTAAGAAGCCTGAATGGCAAAGAAATGGAGCTAGCTGAGGAATTAGATAAGTACCAGATCGACATAATAGGGGTGACTGAAACAAAAAAGACCAAAACTGGTGAGATCTTTCTGAGCAATAAATACAAAATGTTATATTCAGGCAATGACAATCAAGGAAAAGAAGAAGTAGCCATAGTATTCAACACAAAATACGAGGCTAATCTTCTTGAATGGCAGTCAGTCTCAAGTAGAGTAATGTGGACAAATATGAGAATGGGGAACTGGACAATGAGACTTATTTGTGCCTATGGTCCCACAGAAGGTTCTAGTAAGGTAGAAGTGGAGGAATTTTTTGATGCTTTAGAAAAAGCAACTGACACAATGAAAAATGAAAAGTTGGTCCTTGTTGGGGATCTAAATAGTAGAGTAGGAAATGATTGTGAGACATACAAAAATATTTTGAAAAAATTTGGAGAAAAGAGCAAAGCTAATAATAATGGCAAATATCTGTTGGATTTCTGCTCAGGACATGGACTGGTTATTACTAACACCATGTTCCAACATAAAAATGTGCACAAATTCACATGGAGAGAAGAGGCTAGGAATAAGAAAAGTCTCATTGACTATGTTATTGTTAATAGTGATGTTTTCTCCCTGGTGCAGGACACCAGAGTGTACAGAGGATTTGAAATTGGAAGTGATCACTATTTAGTCTTGAGCAGGATAAAATTGAATTTCATATTGAAAAGAATAACATGTAAGAAAGTTTTAAAGCGAATAAAAGTTGAGCAGCTCTCAGATGTGAGCTGTAGACTAAAATACACAAAGATTGTTGAAGGAAAAATGAAAGAGTTTGAGAACAGGAATCAAACCTTGGAGATTCATTGGCAAACTCTGAAGAAAACATTGATTGATTCTGCCAGAGATGCATGTGGTGAGGTTGTTTGTAAGGATAAAAAAATCAGAACTCCCTGGTGGACACAGGAGGTTAAAGAGGCAGTGAAGGAAAAGAAGAAAGCATACCAAAAGTTCCTGTCAAATAAGTCAGCTTGTGCTCTTAGAGAATATAGAGACAAATGGAAGAATGCTAAACACTGTGTAAAACTAGCTAAACAAAAGTCATGGGAAGACTTTGGTAAGAATATAGAAAATAAATATCAAGAAGGTGGCAAAATATTCTGGAGGTTGTTGAAGAAGCTTAAGAATGAAGGAAAGAATGCTATAAAAGGAATTAGAGATGATAAAGGTGACATGAAAACGGGAGAAAAAGATATCCTTGAAGTATGGAGTAATTACTTTGAAAAACTGCTAAATGAAACAAGCAGTGATGACAGCACAGTGGTAAAAAACACTGACCACGCATGCAGTCAGGAATACATATCCATACTTGAAGTAGAAAAAGCCATCAAAGGCTCGAAATGTGGAAAGGCAGCAGGAGTAGATGATATTCGACCAGAAATGCTGAAGTATGGTGGTATAAGAGTCTTACAGTGGCTGCACTGCATAGTTCAGAAAGTCTGGACAGAGGGACGAATTCCTGATGATTGGAGTAGAGCTCTCATAGTACCCATATATAAAAAGGGAAATAAAACTGCATGTGAGAATTACAGAGGTATTTCCCTACTGAGTGTTCCTGGCAAGATCTATGCAAGTATACTTGAGAAACGGTTGAGAAGAATTGTGGAAGAAAAGCTTGGTGAAGAACAAGCTGGATTCAGGCCAAATAGAGGCTGTCAGGATCAGATCTTCACTTTACGACAAATAGTCGAGAAAGCATGGGAATATAACAAAGATCTGTATTTAAGTTTTGTCGATCTGGAAAAGGCATATGACAAGGTGCCAAGAGAGAAGCTATTCAATACGCTGCAGTTATATGGTGTCAATGGGACATTATATCAAGCAATACTTAGTCTGTATTTGAGTTGTAAGTCAGCAGTTAGAATTGAAGGAAGTACAGGAAGATGGTTTAATTGTAAATCTGGTGTGAGACAAGGATGTACATTATCCCCTCTGTTATTCATTATCTATATGGATCACATTATGAAGGAAAGTGGTATTAAACATGATATCAAAATTGGAGATGTTAATGTCAGCTCTTTGCTTTATGCGGATGATGTTATACTTCTAAATAAATCCGCTACAAGTCTGCAAGATTCTCTGACTAAATTGAATAGCTCTTGTAATAGATATAGTATGAAGGTCAGCAATAAAAAGACAAAGACAATGAAGATTGGCAGAATCATTGAAAATGTCAACTGTGTTGTGAATGGAGAACCTGTAGAACAAGTAAAACATTTCAGCTATTTAGGCACGATTTTTACTGAAGATGGTAAATTAAATATAGAAATAGACAACAGAATCAGCAAAGCTGGTATGGTGGGAAGTCAACTGAATAAATTCATATGGAATAAGAGAGAAATTAGTCGCAACACTAAATTAGCTGTATACAAGACAGTGTTCAAACCAGTTTTAACTTATGGATCTGAGAGCTGGGTCGGAAGTAAAACACTTGACCAAAGACTAGAGACTTCAGATATGAGAGTCCTGAGAAAGATTATAGGCGTGACCAGGTGGCATCAATGGCATTATCATATTAAAAACGAGGATATTAGGAAAGAACTTGATATTGTCAGCATCCAGGAATGCATTAGCAGAGCTAATCTCAGGTTGTATGGTCACTTAAACAGAATGGGCGAGGAAAGATTAGCAAAACAAGTGTTCTCTGCCAGGTTGGCAGGAAAACAACCGAGAGCAAGACCAAGATATAGGTGGATTGATATGGTACAAAGTGTTTTAGACGATAGTAATATAAGAGCTGATAATATTGGAGTGTTGACAAGTAACAGACTGATTTGGAGGAAAATTGTAGATAGGAAATTAATAATGATGTAATTTTTTTCATGTAGTACTATCATATCCTGTACACCTTTAGGGTACATGGCAGGAATTTGATGATGATGACTACTTTCTCCAAGATCTTTCCATCTACTGATGACACACAAACTACCCTATAATTAGACACTTCTAGTCTGCTACCGCTCTTATGCAATGGCACTATCTTACCTTCCTTCCATTCCATGGGCACCTTTCCCGCAGCCAGACTTTCATTGAAAAGACAGGTCAAAGGCATTGTCAGTTCCTTAGCACATTCTCTCAAAACTCGTGGTGAAATACCATCCAGTCCCACCGCTTTACTAACATCCAGAGTACTCAGTATGTGGAACACATTTGTCTCCTCCACCTCTAAACCTTGAATCTGCCCTATCCCTCTGGTATTAAAATTGATTCCTCCAGGATGAAATACTCCAATAAAGTGTTCATTGAACAATTCCACTATGTCCTCTGCATCAGTCACTCTATTCCCATTTTTATCCCACAATGTCATTCTTCTACAGTCATTTCTCCTCCTACTGGCCACATAGATAAAAAATTCCCTAGGATTTTCCTTGGATCTAAGGTCCAATCTTTTCTCATATTCCAGTTTCGCCATCCTTTCCATACTAGTCACGCTTCTGGCTTGTGTCTTATATTCTTCATGCATCCTCTCTTCAGCTGTCTCCTTATATCTCTTCCATAGCCTCTTTTTTGCATGTAGCTCTACTCCAAATTGTGTTCTCTTCTTCATTCGTGGAATACAGCTTACCATTGCTGCTAACAAATATTCTTTCACAATTTCCCACGCACTAATGATATCCTGGCCTTCCAATTTCTCCCTCAACGAAACTTTGACGTCTAAAACTATTATAATCACCTGCTTTATAATTCCTCATACGTTTCCATCTCTTTGATACTCCTGCATGTCTATTCATTTTCCAAGTCAAAACCATATGGTCACTCTGTGCAACTGGTGGGAGAGATGTCATCTCTGTTATTATCAGCTCTTCAGATGCTATAACCAAATCCAAAACTCTTGAACCTCTTGTTCCCTCTGTTAAATGTTGCCTAAGACATTTGTCTCTCAAGAATTCTAGAAATTCCATTCCCTTATTGCTACATGCATCTTCCTTTCCCCAATCTTTACTGCTGTAGTTAAAATCTCCCATAACAATCGTTCTTCTTGCGCTTGCCACGCTCAGCTGTCTAAACATTTCCTGGTCCCCACCTTCTGTGCTCCTTGGTCTGTAGCAACACCCCACTTAATATCCTGTCTTGCCCACCTCCACCTCACACCATATTCTTTCAAAATCATTAGTGTCACAGCCTTCCAAAACCTCCACTCTTAGAGGACATAGGTCGTCACTTGTCATAACGCTTTCCCTACCAATCCTGCTGAAAAATGCTGTAGCCAGCAACTTCTGTTCCTGTTATTATATCCTCGCCTGTCAACCACATTTCTGTGATCCCAATAATCTTTGTCCAGGCTGATGCTATCAGTGCTGCCAATTCCTCTCCCTTATTTCGAATACTCCTGGCATTGGTATAAAGCATAAAAATGCCATTGTTTCTATACCCAGCATTATCCTCTCATGACTTCACTGGGCTAAGCATTACCTAATGTCGTCCCCCTTCTCCCAAGTAACCATTCCCACAAGAGGCCACCCCTGCTACCATCCACACTGGGACACACTGACTCGTTCAGAACAGCAATCTCTCCAGATGCCTACATCCTTCCTCATTGACATGCAGGCGGTCTCTCGCATGCAATTCTTCTCTGCTCTCAAACACACTCTAAGCATTCGCATATTCCAATCTTCTCTTCTGACACATTCTCGCTATTATGCCATTCAATATCACTGCTCTTTTGCTCAGCTTGACATTATCATACCTAGACAACACACACACACACACACACACATACTATCTTTCCTCTCTGTGTCTTCTTTCATACAGCCTCAATCAAGAATCTCATATTTCTCACTGCCCTATTTACACCACCACTCAAGTCATTTATTCCACAATCACAATCATCTCATCCACCCTTTCACCTCTCTTAATTGCCATAGCCACACTTTCTGTCGTTTCTCCTGGCAAACACTCCTCACGCATCCTATCTTGAACACCACAGATCATTGAGTACCCATATATTACACCTCTTACCACAATATTCCTCGATTGCTGACATCCATCCTTTACTCTCTCTCTCTCTCTCTCTTGTAACAGTTTCTCTCTGTGCTCCCCTACTTACTTGCCTTCCTGACATCACTCTATCTCTAGTCCCTGTGCTCCCTTGCATTCCTCTCATTCCTTCTGTCCTGGTGTTTTTTTTTCTTTCCTCTTCCATCATTTCTATATCTGACACTCATTCTATCTCTTCCACTTATCCTATTCTCACCTGTTCTCTCATTCATACAATTCTCTATCATTCCATCTCTTCTACTGTTCCCATTCTCTCCTCCTCTATCACTCCCATAACTCTCTCTCATTCCCTCTGTTACACTGTTTTTATTCTCTCTTCTTTTTGTTTCTCTAGATTTTATAAAATTGCCATTTTGTTTAGTTGGGTAAATTTGATTATCTAGTAAGTAGTGTATATGGAATTAGCTATGATTGCAGTGAGCAACTTAAGGATAGTTAGTGGAAGTGGCGGCCAGAAAAATTTTAAATGGGGGGTGCTGCCTATACAAAATAAAAATAAAGAAATTATTTTTTCCCTTTTTCCTAATTAGTAACCAATTTATTGATAAATAATTCTGTAGATTTATTTATTAATAATTTGGTTACTGATTAGGAACAAAATAATTTTTTTATTTTTTATTTTGTATAGGCAGCACCCCCACTTAAAATTTCACTGGCTGCCAGTGGTTAGTGGACATGTATCAGAATGTATTCTCCTGGTCAGGAAGACAAACAAAGTAGGCATTAGATGGGATGAGTAGTAGTATCAGGCTTGATCTCCAGAAAAAGAAAATGTTATGGAGAATTTACAAGGAGAAAGGTGATGTACACCCATGAGTAGTGCAAGGCTCAATATTTAATCTTGTGGGTGCCGAGTTGAGTAGACAATTTGAGAATAGCCACTATGCATTGCATATGGCCTACGAGGTGGTATCCAAAAGTTTTGAGACTAGCTCTGTTTACGAGAAATCACTTTATTTATCTATGTTTACACACTATCACCTTCAAAATAGTCCCCTTGCACATCAGTATAGCGTTCCTAGCGTTCTTACCACGTCTGGAATATGTCCTGGAAGTCTTCTTTTTGAAGTATGTCAAGCACCTGTGATTCATGCTCGATCTCTGCAATGGTGTCAAAACGGTGACCTTTGAGCTTCATCTTTGGGAAGAGGGCAAAGTCTGCGGATGCCAAATCTAGTGAGTAGAATGGGTGCGGAAGTGAGATCATGTTGTTTCTGGCAAGAAACTTAGGTGTGAGGAGAGCATGGTGACAAGGTGCATTGTTGTCGTGCAGCAACCAGTTTTTCGTGTGCCACAGATCTGGTGACTTTCACGGAATGTCCTCCCTCAGATACCTTAAAACCTGGCAGTAGAACTCGCTATTGACGGTCTGGCCCCTGAGGATGAATTCTCGATGCACAATGCCACGAATGTCGAAAAAGATGATGAGCATTACTTGGTCGAGCTGCTGACCTGCCTCACCTTTTTCGGTCATGGAGATGATGGACTCTTCCACTGTGAAGACTGTTGCTTCATCTCAGGGTCGTACCCATACACCCAAGTTTCGTCAACAGTAATGAACCTCAACATGAAGGATGGGACATTTACGGCATGCTAATGGAGTTCTTGGCAGACTTCGACTCAGTGTTCCTTCTGCTCCTGGGTCAGCAGCCTGGGGACGAACTTGGCAGCAACATTGCGCATGTTCAAATTACATGTGAGGATTGCCTGTACTGTTCCATATGACATGCCAACAATGGCAGCAATGTTGTGGAGTGTTCTCCAACAATCCACATGCAAAAGTTGCTGAATGGTTTCGACATTTTTGGGGGTTGAGGTCTTCCTGATCTCTCATCGTCTTCCAGTGATATTCTTCCACTCTTGAAGCACGTGTACCACTCAAAATACCTCAAACAATTCATTGCAGCATCGCCATAAACTTGTTGAATCATGTCAAACGTCTCTGTGGCAGAATTGCTCAGTTTCATGCAGAATTTCATGTTTGCTCTTTGTTCTAACTTGCTGTCCATGATTAAATTGCAGATGTGGTAATGCAGGTGGTCAGAATAGTATCAGTTACACAGCTCCCGATGTACACAGGACGATGTCTTTTGGCACACTGACTTATGAAGGTAGGTGCTCCCTGTGACTGTGCATGCAGCCTTGTGCTGCCATCTGTTGCCATGTTATAAACCTAGTCTCAAAACGTTTTGATATACCACCTCGTATGACTGAGCGTCTGCAGTGATTGCCAATACATGATACCCATGATAAGCCAGGTCAACGGAGCTGTCAGTTCTTTAGCACATTCTGTCAAAACCCGTGGTGAAATACCATCCAGTTCCACAGCTTTACTGACATCCAGAGTACTCAGTATTTGGAACACACTCTCCTCTTGCACCTCTAAACCTTAAACCTGTCTTATCACTCTAGAATTAAAACCTACTTATTCAGGATGAAATAAATAAAGTGTTCATTGAACAATTCTACAATGTCCTCTGCATCAGCCACTCTATGAAGGTGGTCTGAAACGTTCTTGGCCTCGACCATAGATGGCAACACTATTGGAGATATTTTTTTTCTAAGTTGGTACATCTGTCATAAGAATCCGTGTGAAATTTCAAGTCATTCCATCAAGTAGTTTGTTTTATATAGCTGTTTGAAGCAAAAGTGTTGTCTGTATCCCTTGATATGGATAAAATTCAGTACCGTGCGGTTATACAATTATTCATAAAAGAAGATGTAACTCCAAAAGAAATTCATTCGAAGTTTATAAACTTCTTCTCACTCTTCTCATTTGTTTTTGACAGTTAAGAAATGGGCTGCCAAGTTTAAACATTGCCGTACCAGCCTGGAAGAGGATCCACATGAAGGACATCCAAAAAATGTCCAAAAAACAACACCAAAAATCATTGATCAAGTGCACAGTATGGTATTGGATGACTGCGAGTAAAAATGAGTGAAACTGCTGAGATTATAGGCATTTCAAAACAACGTATAGGATATATTTTGCATGAAGAATTGCATATGAAAAAGCTTTGTGCAAGATGGGTTTTCCTCACTTGCTCACAGCAAATCAAAAACACACTAGCATGAATGTCTCTGAACAGTGCTTGGAGCATTCTAACAAGAATAAAATTGATTTTTGCATCAATTTATTACTATGGATGAGACTTGGATTCACTATTACACACCAGAATCCAAACAGTAGTCAAAACAGTGGACAGAAGCTAGTTGTTCAGAGCTAAAGAAGACAAAGTTGGTTCCATCAGCAGGAAAGGTCATGGCATTGGTGTTTTGGGATACTAAAGGCATTTTGTTTATTAATTATCTTGCAAAGGGTAAAACAATAACCGGGGAATATTATTCTGATCTTTTAACTGGACTAGAGGAAAAAATTTGTGAGAAGAGACCCGGTTTGCAGAAGGAAAAAAAGCATCTTTCATCAGAACAATGTTCCTGCCCACATTGTTCAATTGGCAATGGGAAAATTAAGGGATCTGCACTATGAATTGTTGGAACATCCACCCTATTCCCTAGATTTGGCTCTTTCCGACTTTTATCTCTTCCGAAAACTAAAACTCTTTCTCGCTGGTCAGCGTTTTTCTTTGAATCAAGAGGTGATTGCAGCTGTAGAGCCTTATTTTGCAGATCTTACTGAGAACCACTGCAGTGACTCGATAATGGTGCTGGGGCATTGCTGGAATAAATGTATTAGTCTTAAAGGATGTTATGTTGAAAATAAAAATAATTTTGAAATTATATATCCGTTTTTCCATTGTTAGACTGAGAAATTTTCAGACCACCCTTGTATTCCCATTTTTTGTCTTACAATGTCATACTTCCACAATCATTTCTCTTCCTACTTTCCACATACTTAAAAAATTCGCTAGGATTTCCATTGGATCTTAGTGCCAATCTCTTCTCATATTCCAGTTTCAACCATATTAATCACTCTCCTGGCCTGAGTCTTATATTTTTCATGCATCTGCTCTCCACCACTCTCCTTATATCTCTTCCATAATCTCTTTTTCACCTGCAGTTCCTGTTTGATATTGTTTGTCATCCACTTTACACCAAATTATGTCACTAGTAAGTGACATAATTTGGTTACTAGTGACTGCTTGACTAGTGACTTACTAGTGCTGCTAACAAATATTCCCTCACAATTTTCCAAGCACTAATGATATCCTGGCCTTCCAGTTCCACCCTCCATGGAACTGTCGCAAGGCTATGTACAGTTATAATCAACTGCCTTATAATTCCACATACGTTCCCATCTCTTTGATACTCCTGCATGTATATTCATCTTCCAAGTCAAAACCACGTGGTCACTCTCTCCAACTGGAGGATAGGATGTCATCTCACTTATTATCAGCTCTTCTGATAATGACTTAATCCAAAACTCTTGAACCTTGAACTTCTTGTTCCCTCTATTACATGTTGTCCATGATATCTGTCCCTCAAGAATTTCAGAAATTCCATTTCCTTACTACTACATGCATTTTGCTCTTTCCAATTTATACTGATTTTCTTCTTTTACATTTCTTCTTATTTATTGTTTTCTTCTCTTTGTTTTCTTATTTTTTTTCTTGTTTTCTTCTTCTTCTTCTTCTTTTCTTTTTGCACTTGTCAAGCTCAACTGCCTAAACATCTCCTGCTATTCACCCTCCCTCTCTCCTTTGCTTGTAGTAACATCCCACTAAATACCCTGTCTTGCCCACCTCTACCTCACACAAAGTGCTTTCAAAACCATTAGTGTCACTGCCTTCCAAAGCCCCACTCTTAGAGGATATAAGTCATTCCTTATCAAGGAATGACTTATCAAGGAATGACTTATATAAGCAGTATTCCACCACTATTTCACCTTCCTATTCTGCCAGAAATGCTGTACACTACTACATCTATTCCCGTTATTATATTATCTTCTGTCAGCTGCATTTCAGAGATCCCAATAATCTTTGGCCAGGCTGATGCTGTCATGCAACCAATTCATCTGCTTTATTCCAGATACTCCTGGCATTAGTATAAAACATAAAAATATCACTGCTTCTATACCTATCATGATCGCTTCCAGACTCCACTGGACTCGGTGTTAATTGATGTCGTTCCTATTCCCCCAAGCACCCATTCCCACAAGAGGGCTACCCTGCTACCATCCACCCTGGAAATTCTATTTTCCCTGCTTTGACACACCGACTCTTTTCAGAAAACAGAAAACAACAGTTTTCTTTCAGAAAACAGCATTCTCTCTAGATGCCTACATCCTCATTCAGATGCAAGTAGTCTCTTGCATGCAGTTTCTTTCTGTCCTCAAATGCCTTCCAAGCATCCACATATTCCAGTTCTCACTTCTGACACATTCTGGCTATTATGCTATTCATTTTTATTACTCTTCTGCTCAGCTCTGCTCTTGTCATTATCATACCTGGGTAACACACACACTATCTTTCCTCTCTGCATTTTCTTTTGTACAGCCACAAGCATGAATCTCACATCTCTCACCACTCGATTTACACTGCCTCTCAAGTCATTCATGCCCACTATCACAATCATTTCATCTACTCTTTCATCCTGCTTAATTGCTATAGCCACACTTTCTATGAATCCTCCAGGCAAATACTCCTCTAGCACCCTATCTTGCACACCACGGATCATCGAGTCTCCATACATCACTTAGCACTCTGTTTGTTGATTGCTCACCTGCATCTCTCACTCTCTCTCTCCTCTAACCTTTCTCTCTTTGTTCCCTACTACCTTCTGTGTTGGCATCATCATTCTATCCCTGGTTCGAGCACTCCCTTGCATTGTTACTACTCTTCTGCTCAGCTTGTCATTATCATACCTGGGTAACACACACTGACTGTTTCCATTCTCTCCTCTTCTATCATTACCATAGCTCCCTCTCATTCCCTCTCTTCTACTTTTTCTGTTCTCTCCTCTTCTATCATTCCCATAACCCTCTCTCATTCTCTGTTTTCTACTGTTGTAATAGATTTAACGGTATTGATATGAACATAGATGGATAATAAAATAACTATTTATTAACTTAAAAATTACTGAACAAAGTCACTTTCTGGCCAAAAGAAATTGTCAAAAAACTTAAACCCTTACACGATAAAACACCCACGATTTTATGGTGCTCCTAAAATACACAAACAAAGTAAACCTTTACATCCTATTGTAGATAGTATAAACAGTCCTACATATAAACTAGCTAAACATTTAGCCAAATTACTAGCCACTTACACAAACAATTCTCCCTCTTTTGTTAAAAATTCTACCCACCTAAAAAGTATTTTAGAAAACCACAGCTTAAATTGTTCAGACCTAATGGTGAGTTTTGATATCACTTCATTATTCACTAATGTACCACTGATTGAAACACTTAACTTACTAAATTCACAATTTCCTCCAGATATATTTCAGTTATTTTAAATTCACAGTACAGGCAGGTTATTTTACATGGAAAGGAAAAATATACAAACAATGAGATGGGACAGCTATGGGTTCCCCCTTTCTCCCCCCTTAGCCAACTTCTACATAGAACATCTGGAAAAACTAGCTATCAACACAGCCATTCTCAAACCTAGTCTCTGGCTATGCTATGTTGATGATGTGTTTGCTATTTGGCCACATGGCCCAGACACATTGAATACATTTTTAGTGCATCTAAATAGTCAGCACCCTAAAATCCACTTTACAATGGAACTAGAAACCAATGACTGCCTGCCCTTCCTGGACACTCTGATCACACGTCTTCCAGAAGGTTCTTTATCATTTTCGGTTTATAGAAAACCCACACATACAGGGAGATACTTACACAAACAATCACACCATCACCCTTCTCAACAATATGGTATCTTAAACCCACAGAGCTAGCGCCATATGTTCTAATGACATTGCTCTCACTGCTGAACGTTCTCACCTACGTCACACCTTCTTCACCAATGGTTATAATCCCATAAGATAGATAACATACTAAATGCTACCCAGAAATCCCCTCTATCTACCACAGAAGACTACAACAAAACTATCACCATCCCATACATTAAAGGTGTTTGTTAAGCAACCTAGATATCTGAAAAGATATCTACGTTGCTTAATAAACACCAACTGCACACCGTATTTAAACCTTATGTGAAATTAGCAACTGCCATCCGTTCACCTAAGGACAAATGCACTCCTTTATCACATCCAGGAGTCTATGAAGTGCCCTGTTCTTGCCATCAAGCTACTACGGACAGACAGGAAGAACTGTGGATCCACCTCACTGAAAAAAAAAAAATATATCTGACACTTTCATTATGGCAAGTCGGGTCTGGCAGACCATGCTTTGGATACCCCAGCACACATGATCAATTGGAAAAAAACAAAAGTAATGCACAGAAGCTTCTACAAGTCAGAGAGGTTGTTCCTGGAATCAACAGAAGCTTTAAAACATACTCCAAACCTTAACAAGTATGGCTGTATAAATCTACCAAAGATTTGGGAGACAGTCATCCTAAGACCAAATTAATTTTTATTACTTTTATTTTATTTTATTTTGTTTTTTTTTTTAAACTTTCTAAGACTATTATTTGGACTACTATTTCAAAACTTTGAACTACTTTTTTTAAATTTTTTTTTTATATATATATATTTTTAACCTATATGGTGAACTATTAGGACTTTAGTCTTGTGTTGCACGCTGTAATTACTTATACTAGCCTCACTGTTACACTAGATTGTGGTTGTTTTGCATTTGTAACAATGTAACAAACTTTGTGCTGTGTGCTCTGAAGATGCTGGATATAAACCAGCGAAACATTAGCTTTTAAGTTAATAAATAGTTATTTTCTTATCCATCCGTGTTCATATCAATACGGTTAAATCTATTACAACATGTCTGACGAACACATAAGCCTATCCACCTGTTTTCTACTGTTTCTATTCTCTCCTCTTCTATCATACCCATAACTCTCTCTCACTCCAACTCTGATTTGCCTTGCATTCATCTCTTCCAGTCACCTAATCCCATCTTTCATACTTCTCATCTCATTTTCAAGACATTCCACCTCCTCTTTCAGCTCATCTATCTCGCTCTGCGAGTTAGCCACTCTTCCTTGCTATTCTTCTTCCCAATCAAGACTATCTTCGAAATCTTCACAATCATTCAAGCTTTACACACTCCCCACTTTTATTTTTTCATTCATATTCCACATTATTCTCACACTCTATCACACTATGTGTCTCTCTAGATTGAGATTCTCCCGCCCCCTGATGTAATGAGGTCGATTCTCACTTAGCTCCTCCCGTTGCCTACATTTTGCAAATATATGCATTTCCCCCTTCTCTTACTTCCACATACCACAAGCACTGCATGCCACTAAATCCTATATTATGTTATCCAAAATAGAGTCCTTAAATTGGGGAATACTTAGTGACCTGCCATTTGTAATTGGAGCTGTGACTACCACCATCATTTAAATAATGTCGAAGAACTACTACAACTAAATGCTAAATACTAAGCACTCTATTATACTATGTTATATGCTCTATTATACTCTTTTATACTCTCTACTGTAAACTAATTTACTTACATGATAGTATAAGTATAAACTATATTTAACTATACTAAATAACTAAATCATGAGAACTTATCTCACTAATTATATAAAGAGCCAAAAGCTTCAATTCGGCGACATAACTTGTTTAAGTTAAGAGATATTACATCCCATATTGTTTCTTAGCTGAATAAGAAACTCAAAGAGTTTTTCATGCCGAATATAGAAACTATATAAAGTTCGGCGATTCCAAGCATAAGCAAATACCTGGATACTGCAGCAACTGACCCTTTAGGTAGTGCAAGCTGAGGCAACCCATATCAAAGGTGGGGCAAGCTCTGATCACTATTCTTGATATTTACCCATAATGTGAACTTAGCTCCTAGGAGCTGTATTACTGTTTAGTACAGTAATACAGTAGACAAGTTCACATGTCTACTGTATTACTGTTAACATTAATACAGTAGACATGTGAACATTATGGGTAAATATCAAGAATAGTGTCCTCTTCTTCACTCGTGGTATATAACTTACCATTGCTGGTAACAAATATTCTTTCACAATTTCCCACGCACTAACGATATCCCGGCCTTCCAATTCCTCCCTCCATGAAACTTCCCGAAGTTGACGTCTAAGACTATTATAATCACCTGCATTATAATTTCACATAAGTTCCCGTCTCTTTGATACTCCTGCATGTCTATTCATTTTCCAAGTCAAAACGATATGGTCACTCTCTCCAACTGGTGGGAGAGATGTAATCTCAATTATTATCAACTCTTCTGATGCTATAACCAAATCTAAAACTCTTAAACCTCTTGTTCCCTCTGTTACATGTTGCCTAAGACATTTGTCCTTAGAGAATTCTAGAAATTCCATTCCACTATTGCTACATGCATCTTCCTTTCTCCAATTTATACTGCTTTAGTTAAAATCTCCCATAACAATCATTCTTCTTGCACTTGCCAAACTTAGCTGTCTAAACATCTCCTGGTCCCCATCCTCCGTTGCTCCTGGGTCTGTAGCAACACCCAACTAAATATCCTGTCTTGCCTACCTCTACCTCACACCATATGCTCTCAAAATTATTTGTCTCACTTCCTTCCAAAGTCTCCACTCTTAGAGGACATAGGTCATCACTTATCATAAGCAGTACACCACCACGCTTTCCCCTGCTATCCTGACGAAAAATGCTATACCGAGCGACTTCTATTCCTGTCGTTATATCCCCTTCTGTCAACCATGTCTCAGTGATCACAATAATTTTTGGCCAGGCTGATGCTATCTGCACCACCAATTCTTGTCACTTTTTCTGGATACTCCTGGCATTAGTATAAAGCTTATAAATGCCATTGTTTCTATACCCAGCATTATCCCTTCTAGACTCCACTGGACTCAGTGTTACCTGACATCGTGTCCCTTCTCCCAAGTATCCATTCCCACAAGAGGCCACCCCTGCTATCATCCTCCCTGGGACACACTGACTCTTTCAGAACAGCAATCCCTCCAGATGCCTACGTCCTTCCTCATTCGAATGTAAACGTTCTCTCGCATACAATTCCTGTCTTTCCTCAAATGCACTCCAAGCATCCACATATACCAGTCCTCTCTTGTCACACATTCTTGCTATTATGCCATTCAATATCACTGCTCTTCTGCTCAGCTCATCATTATCATACCTAGGCAACACGCACACTATTTTTCCTCTCTCTGTCTTCTTCCATACAGTCTCAAGCAAAAATCTCATATCTCTCACTTCCCAACTTACATTACCACTCAAGTCATTCGTTCCTACCATCACAATCATCTCATCCACCCTTTCACATCTCTTAATTGCCATAGCTACCCTTTCTATTGTTCCTCCTGGCAAATACTCCTCACGCATCCTGTCTTGAATACCACTGATCATTGAGTCGCCATACATTATACCTCTTATCATTCCCTCTCTCCTATTGTTTCCATTCTCTCCTCTTCTTTCATTCCCATTGGTCTCCCTCATTCCCTGTCCTCTAGCATTCCCATACCTCTCTCTCATTCCCTCTCTTCTACTGTTTCAATTCTCTCCTCTTCTAGCATCCCCCATACCTCTCACTCATACTTCCTAAATTCTCTCTCTCTCCTACTCTGATTCTCCTTGCATTTATCTCTTCCCTTCTCCTAATCTTATCTTTCATACTTCTGCTCTCATTCACAAAACATTCCACCTCCTCTTTCAACTCATCTATCTCCCTCTGCAGGTCAGTCACTCTTAATCTAAATTCACTCTCCCAAACAAAACCATCTCCTAAACTTTCGCAGTCACTCACACCTTCCACACTATCAGCTATTATTTTCTCATTCATATATATCTTTTTTTCATTCTCTCCTATCACACTACTTGTCTTCCTACATTCATTCCCCGTTCCTGGAGCAATAAAGTCGGATATCGATATTTCTAATGCACTTATTTCCTCCAATTGCCTGCATTTTGCGCATATACACTCTCTGCTCTCTTTCACAAGCCACATATCTAATTCCCGAGATGCATACATGCCGCAAGTACTGCATGCCACAAAGTCCCTTATGATATTGCTAATAAGTGAGTTCTTAAATGGCAGAGGACTTGGCGATACGCCACTTGAGACTGCTGCTGAATCCGTCATCATTCCTTACTGCCGAGTAGCGTAATCGTTAATTATTCAATTAATAAATTCCGTTAAATAAATAGAAAAAAAAGTACAAACAATTACAAGCAAAACAAAACATTTAAGTACACTAAATAAAATGAAATATAACTAAATACGGTAATGAAAACGTAGCTTTGTTTTGTCCCACCGTTATGCATTCGATTCCGAAGGTAACCAAAATATATTATATCGCGACAGCAACTAATTTCCAAAATAACAACCACTGAAGTACATTCTTCTTCAGAGAAACGATTTAGCACTCAAAAACATAGAAAAACGGGATAAAAAACGGACTATTCACCAATTAAAAATCACTTTCTTCTACACTTAAACTCCAAATGCAGCAAAACTTGTATTACTGAAAAAAAATGTAGCACAATTCATGACAAAATTCACAATATACACCAATTGAAAACACTTTTTTTTAGCACTGCTCAAACCCACAGCCAAGACTCTAGTGCCCTCCCCTTACATGTATTATATATTCTATTCTTACAATAAGGTAAGCTAGAGAAAAGAAAATGTTATTAAAAAAATCATAAGGAAGATAAAATACATTTACAGTACTGTACTGTATTCATCGATACTGCAAGTTTGCGTTGTCTGTTTACAAGATGAACTGTTTGTCTGTCAGTACCTGCATCAATATTGTTTTATATGATACAGAACACTACAGATGATGCACATATTTCTAACACTAGATATCCAAAATGAAAAGATAATGTGAAAAAGAAATTACTCATATTTATTTCATATTTATTTACAGGTATAACGATTCATTGATTATTATAATTATTATTATTCAGGCCTCTATAGAGTCAAAAGACTCATCGTGGGAGGTCCTTCCTAAGAACATAAAGTCTGTCAAGACTCATCGAGGGGAGGTTCCCCCTAAGAAACACAAAGTCTATCATACCACTCCTTGAACTCATTGACCGTTCTCACCCTCACCACTCTATCAGGCAATGCATTCCACAGCTCAACCACCCTCCATGCAAAGAAACCACTCCTCACCCTCTTGCTCACAGTTTCCTTTCGTAACTTCCAGGGATGGCCTCTTGTCATCACTTCTTCCTGCTATTCAACTAAGTGAAAGAATTCCCCAGTGTCAACCCTGTAACCACCTCTCAACAGTTTAAAAGTCTCAATCATATCACCTCTCCTTCTTCTATCCACCAAACTCTGCAGTCCACATTCCCTCAGCCGATTCTCATAACTATCCTTGTACAGTCCTGAGACCATCTTTGTCATCCGTCTTTGTATCTTTTCCACAGTTAATTTATCCCCTTCAAATCCTGGGGACCAAATATGAGAACAATAATCCAAGTGTGGTCTGATCAGAGACTTATACAACGGAATGATAACCCACCTGTCTCTACATGTCAGTGTCCCTCTCATAATTACAGCAATCCTCTGTGTTACCTTCACCACCTTTGCAATATGTCCCCTAAACTTCAGGTTTCTCTCAATCGTCAACCCCAGATCTCTTGTCTTCCCTACTTCTTCCAGTATAACTCCTCCCATAGAGTATGCAGCATCCCATCGATGTTTCCCAAATCTCAAGACCTTACATTTTGCTGTATTAAACTGACATCCCCATTCATTTGCCCATCTATCTAGCTTATTCAAATCCTCTTGCAGGGCTACCACATTTGCACTATTACTAATAATCCTTCCCAGCTTCGCATCATCCACAAACAACTGACTATCCCCTTGCAATCCACTAGGAATGTCATTGATATAAAGGTAAAAACATAGATCCTAGTACTGAGCCCTGCAGGACCCCCACTTGTAACCTTCTATCTCCTTGAAACTGCTCCACCATACACAACTCTCTGATACCTATCAGACGGCCCATCCTGAATCCAGTTGACCAATCTGTCATCCAGATCCATGTGTTGCAACTTAAATATCAGCTTATCATGTGGCACCCTGTCAAATGCCTTTGCTAAGTCTAAGAAAATTGCAGTATATGTGCCTTTCCCATATCTAATGTTCTTGTAACTTTATTATAAAAGGCTAGCATATTGCTAAAACAAGAGCGCCCTTTCACAAATCCATGTTGACTCTCACAGATAACATTACCCTCATCTGCCCAGTGCTGTATACGGTCCCTCACTACCTTCTCCAAGATCTTAACAACTACTGATGACACATAGACTGGTCTATAATTAGACACTTCCAGTCTGTTACCACCCTTATGCAATGGCACTATCTTACCTTCCTTCCATTCCCTGGGCACCTTTGCCGAAGCCGGACTTTCATTGAAAAGCCAGGTTAAAGGCACTGTCAGTTCCCTAGCACATTCTCTCAAAACTCGTGGTGAAATACCATCCAGTCCAAAAGCTTTATTGACATCCAGAGTTCTCAGTATCTGAAACACACTCTCCTCCTGTACCTCTAAACCTTGAACCTGCCCTATCCCTCTAGCATTAAAACTGACTCCTCCAGGATGAAATAATCCAATAAAGTGATAACAAAGAAACAACAACATGATTGCTTTAAGGTAGCCTAGTGCAATCAATATGATTGCTTTGCGTTAGCCTTGCCTATACACTAATGAACAAATCATTATTACATTTTTATATTATGCTGATTAATTAATATAACTACGTATCTAATTGATAATAGTTAATTTTATGCAGTTACGATTTGTTTACATTTTTCTTGAATTCAAATAATATATATCAAAACATAAGTTTTGATATATATTAACTTTTTATAATATATTTGTGTATACTTTATGCTAGTAAATGATAAAATAGACTATAGTATCTATCTATATATATATATATATATATATATATATATATATATATTTATGCATTCATGACATACCTAACTTTTTCTTAATTTCTGGGATATTTCTAAGCTGCAGTTCATGATAACTAATATTTAAGGAATTGACAGCGTATACTAGAAATACTTTCCGATATTTCAGCAAACGTCACGTTGCCATCTTCTTGGGAACTTACTACAAAGACACGTGCACACAAGTACTACATAACAGCAAATGAGACTGAAGCTAGGAAGCTAATGTTTTCCTAAAGTCCTGATGGTGCCCCTGGCAGGCTATATTGGTAGTTCTTGGCCTTTGGGCTGAAGTTCTTCTGATGAAAGTTTCCCAAATTTGGGGCAGTCTCATGCAATCAAATTTGTTGAGGTTTGGCATGTTCTAAGGGCTGAGGTTGATTCCATGAATAGTCTTTCATACTTGAACTTGCTGCGGTGTATTACTGTGGCTTTCTTCCATCTTATTCTGTGACGAGTATCCAGAGCATGGTCTGCAAGCCCAGAGTGGCTGTACTAGTGAAATCGGATGTAATCCTTGTGTTCTGAGATTCTGATATTTGCTGTCCTGCCTGTTTGGCCAAAGTAGGTCAATTTACAGCTGCAAGGGTCCTGGTATACACCAGGTAGGTCTAGGGGAAGTGGTTGGTCTTTGGTGGAGCGGATAAGGGATGCCAGTTTTCTATGTGGTCTGTAACAAGTGGTCAAGTCATGTTTTTATTGTGAGGGGGGGGATTATGAGATTGTTGGTGAATGTATCTGCCTGTATGGGTGGGTTTTCTATAAACTTAGTTTATAGAAATTTATAGAAATGTATCTGCCTGTATGGGTGGGTTTTCTATAAACTTAGTTTATAGAAAACCGACCCATACAGGCAGATACATTCACCAACAATCCCATCACCCCCCTCACAACAATATGGAGTTATTAAGACATTATTCAACAGGGCAAAAATAATCTGTTCAAATGATCAAGCCCTAACCACTGAACTAAATCACATCCGTGACACTTTCTCAGCCAGTGGCTATCCCCCCTCCAAAAAATCCAAAAAATACTTAACCCAGTTATCCACAACCCACCACCCCCTCCCCTTCACAAAAAAGATTACTCTAAATCCATCACCATTCCCTACATCCGAGGCACCTCATAAAAAATCAATAAAATCTTAAAAAAACATGACTTGACCACTTGTTACAGACCACATAGAAAACTGGCATCCCTTATGCGCTCCACCAAAGACCAACCACCTCCCCTAGACCTACCTGGTGTATACCAGGTCCCTTGCAGCTGTAAATTGTCCTACTTTGGCCAAACAGTCAGGACAGCAAATATCAGAATATCAGAACACAAGGATTACATCCGATTTCACCAGTACAGCCACTCTGGGCTTGCAGACCACGCTCTGGATACTCGCCACAGAATAAGATGGAAGAAAGCCACAGTAATACACCTCAGCAAGTTCAAGTATGAAAGACTTGTCATGGAATCAGCCTCGGCCCTTAGGAACATGCCAAACCACAACAAATTTGGATGCATGAGACTGCCCCAAATTTGGGATACTTTTATCTGAAGAACTTCAGCCCAAAGGCCAAGAACTACCAATATAGCCCACCAGGGGGGAACCATCATGACTTCAGGAAAACGTTAGCTTCCTAGCTTCAGTCTCATTTGCTGTTATTAGTACTTGTGTGCACGTGTCTTTGTAGTAAGTTCCCAAGAAGATGGCAACGTGACGTTTGCCGAAATATCGGAAAGTATATATTAAAGTTTATTTAATTTATATTTCTAGTATACGCTGTCAATTCCTTAAATATTAGTTATCATGTTTAAAGTGTATAAGCCTCTCAACAAGAATATGCAGTTCATCTTTGAGATTTTCCAAATTGTCTCAAATTTCCAAAAAAAATTTCTAATATATTTTATTATTATTTATTATTATTATTATTATTATTCAGGCCTCCATGGAGTCAAAAGACTCATCATGGGAGGTCCTTCCTAAGAACATAAAGTCTGTCAAGACTAACCATGGGAGGTTCCCCCTAAGAAACACAAAGTCTATCATACCACTCCTTAAACTCATTGACCGTTCTCGCCCTCACCACTCTATCAGGCAATGCATTCCACAGCTCAACCACCCTCCATGCAAAGAAACCACTCCTCACCCTCTTGCTCACAGTTTCCTTTCGTAACTTCCAGGGATGGCCTCTTGTCATCACTCCTTCCCATGTTCAACCAAGCGAAAGAACTCCTCAGTGTCAACCCTGTAACCACCTCTCAACAGTTTAAAAGTCTCAATCATATCACCTCTCTTTCTTCTATCCACCAAACTCTGCAATTCACATTTCCTCAGTCGATCCTCATAACCAAAATTGTACAGTCCTGAAACCATCTTTGTCATCCGTCTCTGTACCCTTTCCACAGTTAATTTATCCCCTTCAAATCCTGGGGAACAAATCTGAGAACAATAGTTTAAGTGTGGTCTGATCAGAGACTTATTCAACGGAATGATAACCCTTTAATTTCTGCAGGTCAGTGTCCTTCTCATAATTGCAGCAATCCTCTGTGTTACCTTCACTACCTTTGCAGTCCCCTTAACTTCAGGTTTGTATCAATCATCAACCCCAGATCTCTTGTCTCCCCAACTTCCTCCTGTATAACTCCTCCCATAGAGTATGCAGCATCCCATTGATGTTTCACAATCCTCAAGACCTTACATTTTACTGCATTAAACCAACACCCCCCCATTCATTTCCCCATCTATGTAGCTTATTCAAATCCTCTTGTAGGGCTACCACATTTGCACTATTACTTTCCCAGCTTTGTATCATTCGCAAACAACTGAATATTCTCTTGCAATCCACTGGCAATGTCATTGATATGAAAGTTTTTTGAATTTATTGAAAAAAAAATTGCATATAAATGGATCTGTGCAGTTCAAACCAGCCTTCTTCATATATATATATATATATATATATATATATATATATATATATATATATATATATATATATATATAAGGGGTGAATATTCCAGGTATGCTAGGTGTGCAGTGCTCATCCACTGAAGAGCAATAACACCAATATTATATTTTTGCATTTATTCCCATTAAAGACTGCCTTAATTGTTTGCATACTTCATGTGAATACTTCCACGAAGAAGACACTTTTCGACATGTAAAATACATTCAAAATACATACACCTTTAAGCTTTGAAAAGATGTATTGATGGTGCAGCAGATCAAATTCTTAGCATTCTAATAATTTTAAACCCCTCAGAAGTTGAGACAGAATGAGCTCTGAGACAATAGCATTTTGAGGCTGTGATTGGATTTTGTGTAAACCAAACCAGTTGAACATTATCATTTGTCATCAATTTGCTGTTTTTTAGTTTTCAGAATTTGAATTGTTTTATTATTATTATTAACATTTGACCTCTGTGGAGTCAGAGAATCATCATGGGAGGTACACACTATTGTACACAATGCTCGTTCAACCATGCCTTAAACTGATTCAATGTGGCTACACCCGCAACACATTTAGGCAATGCATTCTACTCACCAACCACTATCCCTGCAAATAACATACTCCTCACTCTTCTGTCACACCCTTCTTATACAGTTTCCAGTGATGATTCCTTATCCTACCTTCCCTCCTCTCCCATTCTATGAAAAATCTTCCACATGTTGACATAATAACAACTCTTGACTTGCTTATATGACTCAATCATATCCCCATCTCTTCCTCCTGTCTACAAAGCTCTGCAACTTACATTCTCTTAATCTATCCTCATACTCCAAATTCCAAAGACCACCGACCACCTCTGTTAATCTTTTCTGGACACTTTCCAACAAACCAGGTGACCAAATCTTTCCTCATATGGATTATTGTGCACAGATTTGGTCACCAGGTCTGATCAAGGCCTTATATAATAGTATCATAATCTTTCTATTTCTGCATGTCAGGGGTCCTCCGCATCATTGCCATTATCGAATGTGACATCTTCACGACTTGTGTAATAGGACCCTAAATTTCAGGTCCTTGTCCATCATTACTCCTAAATCTTTCATCTCCTCTACTTCTGTTGAAGGTTCCCCATCAAATATATACTTTGCATCCCATCGTTGCTTACCAAATCTCAGAACCTTACACTTTGCAGCATTGAACTGATAGCTCCTCTTATCTGCCCATTCATGCAATCTATTCAAGTCCTCCTGTAAGGCCATAACATCTGTTTGTCCTCTCCCGAATTTTTCATTATCTGAAAGCAGCTGCATATCACTATTTAAATAAATCTGATTATCATTAACATAGAAATTGAACAACAATGATCCTAAAACTGACCCCTGTGGCACACCACTAGTGACCTTTCTCTTTGAGATGCCACACCCCATATACAACTTTCTGACACCTATCCAACAGCCAGTTACTGATCCAACTCAGAAGTCTGTTATCCAATCCCATCTGTTTCAATTTATTTAAGAGCATGTTGTATGGCAGTCCATCAAAAGCCTTTGCAAAATCCAAGTACACCACTGTATGTGCATCTCCCCAGCCAAAGTATTTGTCACATAGTTATAGTACATAACTAAGTTAGTAAAACAAGATCTTCTTTTAACAAACCCATGAAGTTAGTGAAACATGATCTTTCCTTAGCAAACCCATGCTGATAACCACAGAGAATACTGTTGTTATTACCTCATTTCTGTATCCTACCTCTCACCAGTCTCTCCAGTGCCTTCACCACAACTCGAGATATACAGACCAGACTATAATTTGAAGCTACAATCTTATCATCACTTTTATGCAGTGGAATAATTTTACTTTCCTTCCAGTCCCTTGGAATCTGTGCTGTTGTAAGACTTTTATTAAACAGGCATGCCAATACTACTGCCAATTCCCTGAAACATTCCCTTAAGATGTGTGGTGATATTATTATTTGACATCTCCAGGGAGTTTAAAGACTCATCGAGGGAGAGTGTGCCAACAGCATCGAACGATTGGACCCCTTCCAACTACTAACTGTGCTCAAACTTACTTAACTAAGCCATTAGTAGCAGAGGCTCTACCAATCGACCAACCTTTAGGTCATCAAATCCTATTACTTTATTGACATCAATCTTATGTATTTCCTCAAATACCTCCTGCTCAATCACTCACTCAAAAGCAGCTTATTTAATTGTTTAATTTGTATTTTAGTAGGGTTGTAACTAATTTCTTGATAGGTGGGAGGTATCCTGTAAAAGACAGTCTTTTCATTGCCAAATCTTCTTTTCATAGTTGGCCTTATCTATTACCACTACAGCTTTTCCTTTATCTGCTTTTAAAATAGATATATTGCTGTTTTGTGTTAATGAAAACAGCGCATGGGTTTAAGCACTAGATAAATTGCATGGAGGTAATTTACCTATCAAAAAAATTAGTTAAACCTGCGAAAACACAAATTAAACAATTAAATAAGCTGCTTGATGAAGTTGTTAGTTGGGATCAAAATATTCTGGACAAGTTACGCACTCGTTGTGGAAGAATTCCTCATTTATATGGTCTTCCAAATCATAAAGGAGGTTATCTAGTAATATCAAACATGAATTAATGACTTTCCCACCTATAGAATTGCTAAATTTCTGTCACGATTATTAACTGCCCATACTGGACAATCCAGATCATTCATTAATAATTCCACACATTTTCTTGAGAAAATGAGGGACGAAGTGAGCTGTATAGGATAGATGGACTGCATTTGAGTGGTTATAGTGTGAGTCGCTTGGAGAGACTGCTGCTGGAAGGTAGAGAAGTGAATAGAGAGAATGAATCAGATTGAGAGGGGAGTGATGAGGAAGAGCAGGAGAATAAGACAGGAGAGATTGAAGAAGTGGATATGAATGGGGAAGTGAGTGGTATGAGTATAGAAAATGAAAGAATGGGTGTGCAAGAGGAGCAGGGAAACGGGGAGGCTCAGGGTGGACAGTGGTACACAGCGTGAGAAAGCTGGATGCTCCAAGAGGAGGTGAGAGCATGTGTAGGCAAGAAAGGAATGGGATGACCAGGGATCAAGAGGAAACAGTTGGAGTTGAAAAGTGTTCTAAATTGCAGAAGCAGAAAGGGAAATGGTCCCAGTCTAGCATGGAGAGATCACATCGAGTGAGTGGTATCAGTGGAACTAGCTGTAGACCCAGAAATGAGCTGTTGTGTTTGTATACCAATGCTAGAAGTATAAGAAACAAGGCAGATGAAATGGTTGCGCTAATTGTGTCTGTTCACCCAAAGATTGTTGGAATAAGTGAGACATCATTGGAAGAGGATGACATCCTGACATAGAATAGAGATGGAAGTGTATGATGTGTTTCGTGAGGATAGAAGGGGTAAAAAGGGAGGGGGAGTGCTATTGATGATAGAGAAAGAGTTATGTCCATACTAAGTAGAGATGAAAGACGGAAATAGTGCCAGTGGTTCTGAGGCAGTATGGTGTGAGATAGAGGTGAATAGAATCAAATACTTGGAGGGATGTTGTTATAGACCTGGTAATGTGGATGGTGGTGGTGATAGTGAAATATATAGTCAAATTAGCCAAATAAATAAGAAAAGGGTGATCATTATGGGTGATTTTAATTATGGCAATATAGACTGGAATGATGAGATAGCAACTGGAAGAAAAGAAAATGAGTTTCTTGAGTTTTTGAGGGATAACTACTTCGGACAGTATGTAACTGAGGGCACACGAGGATTAAGGATCTTGGTTTTGGTCATCTCATCAGAGGATATAATTATAAATGAGGTGTCAGATCATCCACCAATTGGTGAAAGTGACCATGAGGTGATTACCTGGGTGGTTGCCAGCAGTGCGAGGACCCCTGTGAGAAAAGGGTACATGTGGAACTACAAGGGGGGGATGAGTATGAAGAGCCCCAGAGACAGCTTGTGGGTGTAGCATGGAATGAAGAGTTAGCTGGAAAAGAGATCAATGCATCTTGGGGAATTTTCAAAAACTATCTAGCAGATGCAATGTCTGAATGTATTCCAAAGGTGAGAAGGTTAAATAAGGTAGGTGTGAGATGGATGAATAAAGAGATTAAGCATGCGATACAGAGAAAGAGGGCATTGTGGAGGCAGCATAAGAGAAGTGGAAATAACCAATTTCATGAGGTCTACAAAGACCAGTCAAGGTGGGTGACTTGGTTGGTGAGAGTAGTTAAAAAGAGAGGTATGAACAGCAGTTAAGTAATGAAGCGAAAAAGAATCCTACGGAGTTATTTTGATATGTAGCCAGCAAAAGAAAGAACGAGGAAACTGTATAAAGAGGGTGTGAATAGTGGAGTGAAAGGCAGTTTTTTTTCGTGCAGAGTTTCGAATGATTGGAATGCCTTGCCTGAGAGTGTGGTGTCTGCAAGGAGTTTGAGTGTGTTTAAGACTCAGTATGATGAGATGTTTGTGTGTGATAAAAGGATCTCCAAGATGAGTCTTTGACTCCATGAGGTTTTGGGGTAATAATACTAATAATAAATCAAGGATATTCAAATACAAGTGTCGGATTTGTTAGTCAGCATTGACATTGTTTCCCTCTTTGCCAACATTCCATTATCTGACGTTGTTAATTTATAATATGATGATTATCATCCTGATATTGCAAAGATTTTTGAATTTGTTATACAATGAGGATATTTCAGCTGGAGAAACAAAATCTATAGAAAAGTTGAAGGTTCTGCCATGGGTAGCACTCTGTCTCCACCTTTGCCAAACCTTTTTCCAAACAATCTGGAAGATATCTTGTTCTCATCCATTCATCCCCAACCCTCTCATTGGTTTCATCTTACTCATGATGTCTTTGCTGCTTGGCCTCATTCTGAAAATGAGGCCAAGCAGCAAAGACACATCAATTTATTTTACCACTTTCCTTCAACACATCAATAGCCTTCACCCACACATTCATTTCACCATAGAAAAATAAAAGATTGGTAGTTTATGTCCATTCTTTGACATCCTTCTTACGTGCACAGCCACTGGAAATTTATCTACCAGTGTTTATTGAAACCCACCTTTACTGGCAGATATATTATCAAAATTCTGCTCATCACACCTCTCAAAAAATTGGTCGTATCAAGTCTTTAATTAATATAGTACATAAATTACTCTATCATTTGCCGGCCTGGTTGTCCGAGTGGTTAGTGTATCCGCTCTCCAGCCAAAAGGCTGCGGGTTTGAATCCTGCCAATGGCATGGATGTTTGTGATTGTCTATAAAAGTACTAGTGGTAGTAGTCGGGGCGATAGATGCCGTTGGTGTTAGATGATGAAGGTTGGTGGAGTAGTGATACAAAGAGTTGTAGAGTAGATGCTCTCCATCGATGAGTCTTTGACATGAATTATTATTATTACATCACACCTGGAGGTGTGATGTAATAATAATAATAATGTAGTCATAATAATAATAATAATAATAATAATGTATGCTACTCTCCCTCAAGCTTACAACAAGAACTTCTCACTATCAAAACATTAATAGAATTTAATGGTTACAACCCTAATCAAATTCAGCAGATAATTGAACACCTCAGGATTCTTCAACAGACTGCATGCTTTCAATACCTTATATTTCTGGCATCTCTGAACTGATTGGTAGAATTTTGAAGAAGTATCATCTCATTCATATCAACATGATAAATTTTCCTATCAGCAAAATTTCTCATCTCTTGCCATCTACAAAGAAAAACTGTCACCTCTATCATTAGCTGGCATTTACCAGATACCTTGTGAATGTAATGTAATTTAAATTATACATTTTTGGTCGTTTTATAATAGAAATACAATTTTATTAATACAGACCAGTATTTTACAATAAAAACATTTATTCAAACCTACCAATTTCGCCAACAAACTGTCTGGCTTTTTCAAGGCATTACGGAGATATGAAAGTTAGTAAATGCAAATTAAAAGGAACATAAAAAACATTGTAAACCAAACCAGTATCTATGGTTATACGTTTCGCATGACAGAGATGACTTATTGTTCTTATTCATTATCACGCATGCATGTTTGTTGTAGACTTGTAATGTGATTACTGGCTAGCTGTAGTTCAGATTGATTGAGAGAGAGAATCAAGTTTTTCCACGAACTGTTTAGAATTACACCCTGATTTCGATGACGACTACAGACATCGTGTATTTAAGGAAGCCACAATAGTACTAATAACCGGCGGAAACCTCAACAGAAATCAGGGTGTAATTCTAAACAGTTCTGTAATGTAACTTACTTTGGATAGAGAGGCCTTCTGTGGAAAAAGAAATTAATTAACATCAATATTATATCAAATTCATGAAACCTCAAAAAAGGTCTGGCACATCATAGGATTGAGACCAAACACAGTATCCAGTGGGATGAAGCTTGTCTTCTCCATAGAAGCAGGTTTAAATATGAATACCTTTTCAAAGAAAGTTGTGAAGCCCTTTTGTATTGGCCAAATTGGAATCGGAATGATTGTCCCCCCCCCCCCCTCCAAAAAAAACTGTTTGGGAGATTTTTATTTTATGTAACCATCAAAAATAGTTTTTAATAATATTTTAATAATATTATTTATTAACATTAATTTCTAGCATGTGGCAACAGGTTTTAATTGGTAAACCACCAACTGCTGTTTGTACCTTGTATTCCTATTTCTTTGATTTGCTTGTTTCTACCCACTGATGATGTACTGTTTCTTGTATTCTTTCATTTCATTAAAGTTAATTACTGTGGTTATCGTGCAATTTATCGTTTATAGTCATGCCAGAGGTATCTTTAAAGATTATGCAGTATTTATTTTCTTACTGCTCAAATCCTCATTCCATGTTATATCTCTAAGCTGTCTCCTAATTTTGTCATAATCACCTTATAATTTCACATATATCCTTTCCTCACACAAAAGTCTACATGTGAATAGCCACAACACAGGTTTTGCATACATGAAGTGTGAACTGATGTGGTAGGCTAGTTTTCAGTTTATAATTTCAATAAATTTATAACTTTTTTTGCTCATATTATAATGAGAAAAAACAGTATTGTAGTCAAAGCATGTAAGCCTTGTTTTCCTCTTCCAAATTTTACCCCTTCATTATTGTTTTCTAATATATAGTATCTTAATGCAAACACAATGTCCCCCACTCTGTGCAGATTTGGTTACAATTAATTGATAAGTATTCAAAGATTTCCTACAATTAATAGCATTGGACCAATTAATATTAGCGCTGATGCACTATGTGCTCTTAAAACTTCTGAAAAACTGATGTGAATTTTGTAGCAAAGGTTGGATAAGTCATGACAGCACACCCAACCGAAATGGGCAAACGACGGCACTGATATATATATATATATATATATATATATATATACACACATATATTAATTTTTAATATAAACTGACAAAAAACCTGAGAATTATAACAAATTGAGATTTATTTGAAAACGCAACATGTTTCGTCGAGATTGACTTCATCAGGTGTTAAGAGCATAGAAAGATATTAAATGACACTGAAATAAACATTGAGACACTCTAAAGCTATACAATTATAAAGTTATGATATTCGACTGTAAATTACAATTATTATGAACTTATGCTATAGTCCGTGTTAAAGTTCTATTGTTGTACACTTGTGCATGTGTGAAACCACACAATCTCCAGTATCTGATAGTAGTGCTGAAAGAGTCAGGCAAATTATAGCTGAGATTATTGTTCATATGAAGAGGGTCCAAGGTGATTTCTTTTGACTCTACAATGCGGCGTTCTACCTCATCATGGCAAATGTGTAGGTTTGAAGTTGTTGTCCAATTTACTTCATGTTGGCGGCTTTCGTTGTTCGTGTTTATTGAAAACAGGACATGGCCTGACAGGGCAGTTGCTCTGGTTCCATATATATAATATAATGGGAAACAGTATTGAAACAATATATATATATATATATATATATATATATGTGTGTGTGTGTGTGTGTGTGTGTGTGTGTGTGTGTGTGTGTGTGTATATTGCTTTTAATACTGGCAGTATTAGCTACTCATTTATTTAGTTCATATATTTCAATATGACTGACTTCACTCTACATTTCTGTCAATGATGATGCATTCTGAGGTATGTCATCAGCTTGTTGATTGCTAAGTTGAATTTAGAAGTTTGATATATCTACCTCCTGAACATTTATTACTACTTCTAGAACTGTTGGTTTATTACATAATTTTTGCAACTCAGGTTCAGTAAATATTTTGTTCCAGAAAATACAATTCTTTTGGTCCATGTGATTGTTCTGTTATTAAAGATTCTGGGAATTTCTTGTTTCCAGATCTTTCTAAAACTCTGTTTTTCTGGTGTTGATTTGTATAAACATTCCATAACTTTTTTTTTCCTTCTGCAATCCAATTTTTACATTTGGTTTCATTTAGTCAATTTTTAGCTTCCTACTGTGATTGTCCAGCAAAGAGAGCTGATGCTGTAGTCTACATGTTGTCCGATGCTCAGGATCCCCAACATTTGAGACAGTCCCTAATGACCAGGGTGTGGACTAATCCAGTATGGATATCTTCTTGTTTTTTTTAATTAAGATTGAGATAGAACACTGTCTGACTATAGTAGACCTGTTGGTAGCTAAGTTACCACCAGCATAGCTCTCAACAAGACTGAAGCATTGAGGCCTTGGAAGGGGGGGGATACCTTGCAGCAATTCACAGGCTTGATTCTTTTGCTCTTCTTGTTTTCCATAGTCAACAACTCATTATTATTAGTAGTAGTAGTAGCAGTAGTAGTATCATCCAGGGATTCATTGAGGGAGGGATCCATTTTGTCACTGATTCTTAAAGACCTATCTCTCCTTGAACACATTCATGAAAGATGCACTCGAAGCATTTAACAGTAACCCATTCCACACACTCGCCACTTACCACAAGAAAAACCTGGACCTTACATTCTTTCTAATCATGCCTTTAGTCAGCTTCTAACTTTCTTCCATTTCAATTCCGCCTGCAAAATCCATTTATATTTATACTGTAAGATCCCCTTACTTTTATGCTATATCATATCTCCTCTACTCTGTGTATTCCTGAAACTTTGAAGACTATATTTCTCATATGTGTAAATCTATAGACAGGCGTAAAATGAGGTCTCTTTTTTAGTTCCCTTGGTATATCTCACGCTTTTGCTTTTACTTATTCTTCTTTTACTTTAATATCTTTACTTTCTCTTAACTTTCTCTTTATACTCTATTCTTTACTTACTCTTATCTCTATCTACTTTATTCTATTTCTTATGCATTACACTTTTACTTAAATTACTACAGGTTATTCTAGTATCTAATACCTTGGGAACCTTGGAAAATTTATTTAATGTTATGACTGCACCACCGAAATTCCCCTTTAAGGTTCTTCTTCTTCTCTCTTCCATCATCTATGTGGATGATGATGAGGCCGAATGAACTCTTTCCACTTCTGTCTGTCCCAGGAGAGTCCGAACAGTTCTGTCCAGTTTGGTGTCGCTTGTTGTGATTTGGCTTTCAGGTCCTCTTTTATTTTGTCTATCCATCTAATTCTTTGCCATCCTTTGGATCTTTTACCTTCTATCGTTGTATTCAGGGCTTTAGATTGTAGTCTTTCTGTTCCGATTCTGGTCACATGGCCAAACTATCGTAGTCTTCTTTCTTGGATTTTGTCTATTATTGTTATTTCTTGTTATTCCTTTAAGGTTACTAGATATAATTAAGATCACCTGCAGTATCTCTAAATCTATCTTTGGCTTTATTGACAGTCATGGCTATTCTTTTAAACTTAGCACACATGTTTGCATTTTTTTAGAAACAGTGCATTGGAATAAGGATCAGTGAATACACATTCTTTAGCATAAAAAACGTATTTATTAAACTAGGATACATTAATACAGTTTCTTCAATGAATTGGCGCTTCAGAAAATTAAAAGTTAAGAATTATAATCTCATGCAATATACACACATTAGAATAGACAGCAATACTATCAAATGCAAATCTATAACCTCGTTCATTCTGCTGCTAAGAATTATAATCTCATGTAATATACACACATTAAAATGCACAGCAATATTATCAAATGCCAATCTATAATCTCATTCATTCTGCTGCTAAGAATTGATCTCATACCTTGTGCATACACATTAAACATGCAATACTATCATAATCCAATCTATAATTTCATTCATTCTGCTGCTAAGAATTATAATCTCATACATTGTACATACATAATGAACATGCAGCAATTGATGTTTGCATCCTAGAACTAAACTTTCAAGCAATATGCATATATTTCACTCAACAAGTTTCTCATATTTAATTTATATCAACTACTCTTTAGCCTCTTAGTCCAGGACAAATTATCACAATTTAACCTTTATATATATGTCCTGCCAAATATATATACTTCAAACAACAAGTATGCTATATTTAAATCACTACCAGTATTTCTGTAACCTCATAGTCCGGGACAAATTATCACAATTTAACTTTATATATGTCCCGCCCAAATATATAAATACTTCAAGATTGTACTCGCAGTTCTTCTCATGACACAATTATCTGAACTGGCTCTTTCATCTCTTATCTGTTTCTACTGGTTTCTTTTCCAGGCTGGGTCTCATCATTCGTGCGGGTTTCCTTTTTGTTAGCTCCTTCGTGTTGTAGAAGATTTTCGGAGTTTGGATCATGGCTCACCGATACCATCTGCTTTTCATCTTTCATGCGGGCTTCTTTCCTTTAGTGGCATTGCATCTTGAAGGATTCCCAAGCATGATGCATGTTATGGTTCGGCTTCTCCCTAGAATTCCCTACTTCTCTTCAGACGTCGAATGGACCCGTGATACCGGATTCTGAGACAATACGAGAGGAGACTGCTTTTCTTTCTGCTTTTCTGCATACTTGCTTCCTTCCCTGTTTCTATCTATGCATGCCAGCATGCAGCTGCTGCACTGCTGCATACTGCCTCCACCTGTTACATACTCGATCTCCTGCCTCTGGATACCTGGATAAAGAGTCCTGTGGATACTTCTGAGTTATTTCTTATACTCCCTCTTGTGGTCCCTGGAATAAGTGTTGAGAACCCCAAGTATTCCCATGCAAAAAGGGGTGGATGTGACCTTCGAGTTGTTGTTTACTTTTGTTTCCCCCAGAATACACAAAACAATCTTATTCACTATACACGGGAGATCGTTTAGTTGTTCGCCCGCCTGTTGTTGCACTTAAGCTTTGAAAAATTGAAGGCACTTCACAATTTCCAAACAAGACTTCTAAGTCTTATTTGGAAATTGTTTTTTTTTTTCAAATTAGAACCACTAAAATGACAGACCACTTTCTAAGGGATTGGCCTTGAAATACACAGCTTAACATTCCTACCATTTCAATACATACTTTATGGTTTTTCAAATCACAAAAAAAATTATAACTACAGTTAATATAACCCTTATATACAAAATTTGTAATAACAAAATTCCACAATCAGCTTTAAAATTACAATCTCCTTCTATATACAATATTTGTGACATCTGTAAAAATCGATGCAAAATTCAGAAAAAAATTCTTACTGCATCAAATTTTACACAGGCAATATTTTGGTTGCCACTATCTTTTCAGCTGTTTTTTTTAATATACATTTTTTTCACACTATACTTATCCCCATTTAAATAATTTGTTCTTTGCAGTACAATCATAAATCATGTTGAAAATTTATTTTTCACTAGGTTAGCTATAATAAATTTAGTTTACTCCTTTATCCCAATGAGAGCAAACAAAGTTTGCGCCTGAACATATCTTCAGGACTGAATATAGTGTTGTGCTATCTTACCTAGGTAAGCAGTACAACACCAGGCAACTCAGAGCAAAAGGTTATATCCACAAGGAGATGTCTTTTGCATTATGGGAGATACTGGGATAGGAGTGTTAGTAGCTTGCCCCACCTTTGCTCTGAGTTGCCTGGTGTTGTACTACTTACCCAGGTAAGATAGTACAACACTATATTCAGTCCTGAAGATATGTTCAGGCGCAAACTTTGTTTGCTCTCACTGGGATAAAGGATTAAACTAAATTTATTATAATCATAAATCATATCTTCCACTTACTCTACCCACTTAATACACTTGTAATATAATTTAAAACATAGAAAAAAAGTTTTATATTTTTGTGTAAATGAATGTATTTTTAAACTGTTCATTTTTGGTCTAAACTGTTAAAACTGAAAACTTTTATTGTTAAAAGACCATAAGATTTAATTATTACAAATACAAAGAGCCAACAAGTTTCACTAGCCACTGTCTAGCATTTTCAAGGCTGTACTGGTGTGAAAACAAATGCACCGAGTTAGTAAGTTAGCACTTTAGTAACTGTTAGGCCGTTAGATTTGATAATTCATGTGTGATGGCATGCATGCGTTCGAATGCTTCAGTTAGAATCCGGTACATGACCACATGTTGTGTAATTTTTCGCATATTGTAGTTCTGTTGAGCTGAGAGAATTGATGAGATATTTCCATATGTCTTTAAGAATAGCACCTTGATTTCTATTTAAATTATTGCCTGTGCGTAGCACCACTGCTGCTTCTTTTAAAGTTCTGTGTCTATGGTCATTCTCGATGTAAGGCATAGAACTGTTTTTCCAATCTATAACGTGATTTGATGTTGATGAGCTAAACCAGATGTGATGATTCTATTGTGATTGACATCCCCCACATGTTCCTTCTGTCTTATTTCAAAACTTCTAGAAGTCTGTCCAATGTAAGAAAGGCCATACGTGCATGGAATTTCATACTCCAAGAAATTTGAAGAAATTTCTCCCTCATCTTTGGGAGATCTTAAGGCTTGTCTGATCGTGGTAGTTCGTTTAAAAACTACTCTGATGTTATGAGCTTTTAACATTCTCGCCAATTTTGTGGAAACTGAATTAATATATGTAATGACAGCTGTGGACACATATTGGGACTCCGTTCCACATTGTTGGGGATTGTCTTTAAAAAGCAATTTGTTTAAAATGTTAGAAGGGTATCCATTCAGAGATAGAGTGTTAGCAATTTGTGACAGTTCTCTCTGTACATCTACTTCTTTCGAAATAGACACCTTAAGGCTCTATTACGGAGCATACGAATGATGCTGTGTTTTTGTGACCTATGATGGTTAGACAAATAATGTAGATATCTACCTGTATCTGTGGGTTTGTTGTAAATGGAAAGTTGGACATTGTTATCTTCTCTTCTCACTAGTATGTCAAGAAAGAGTAGTTCTTTTCCAGTCCCATAGTGAATTTGATCTTATTATGTAGTGAGTTGATTTTATTAAGAAACACGAGAAGGTTTTTCCATGGTATCTTTCCAGATGATGAACACGTCATCGACATATCTCCACCAAATCGACGGTTTAGGTGACATAGTGGAAAAAATATCCTTTTCAAGTTTTTCCATAAATAGGTCTGCGCATGGTGGTGAGAGGGGGCTACCCATGGCTAGACCTTCCGATTGTTTGTATACTATGTTATTTACTTTGAAGAAATTTGATTTCAGGCAATGATGAAACAACTGGGTGATGTCCTGAGGGAAGAGATCTTTTAGAATGTTGACAACCTCTATGACTGGTACATTAGTGAATAAGGACACTACATCTAAACTAGCCATAATGTCAGTTTGTGATATTTTGATCCTTTTGATTTTTTCCACAAATTGTTGAGAGTTTTTAATGTAGGTCTCTGTTTTGTCTAATTTTTCCTTTCATTAAATTTGCCAGATGCTTTGCTAGTAAGTACATAGGTGAGGATCTTCCATCAACTATTGGACGAAGTGGTACATTTTCTTTATGAATCTTCGGTGCTCCATAAAGGCGTGGAGTAATAGGGTGTAAGGATTTAAGTTGTTTTTTTAGTTCATCCAACCAACCGGTCATGTTGCGGATAAGAGCATTAGTCTCCAGATGATTACTTAGGATGGGATTTTTATCTAAGACTTGGTATGTGGAACTGTCTGCTAGTAACAAGTTAATCTTATTAAAGTAATCTTTTTGAGTTGAGAATGACTGTTGAATTTCCTTTGTCTGCTTTGGTTATTATAATGTTTTTGTTGTTAGGTAAATTGTGGATTGCTTTCTTATCATATGGAGTAGTATTAGGTGTTGGTGGTTTTGCTGAGGCAAGAATAATCGTACAATAGTACGATTATTTGCTGTAGCCTCTGGAAGATGATAGACTTTTTTCTATCCCACATATGAAATCCATTTTAGGAATAAAATTCGGGGTGATAGCAAAGTTAAAATCCTTTTTAAAGATTTCTGATTCATGATTAGAAAGCCTGTAATCTGATAAGTTGAAAATCACTTTGTTGTTAGGGAGACCGTGGTGCGACTAGAATTTGTTCTTATACAGTACCTCAAATTTTTTAATTTGTGTGATTTTACTCGTGTTTTTTTCATTTGTGTTTCTTAATAAAATCAACTCACTACATAATAAGATCAAATTCACTATGGAACTGGAAAAGAGCTACCCTTTCTTGACATACTAGTGAGAAGAGAAGATAACAATGTCCAACTGTCCATTTACAACAAACCCACAGATATAGGTAGATATCTACATTATTCGTCTAACCATCATAGGTTAGATATCTACATTAGCTATCTACATTATTCGTCTAACCATCATAGGTCACAAAAACACAGCATCATTCATATGCTCCGTAATAGAGCCTTAAGGTCTATTTCGAAAGAAGTAGATGTACAGAGAGAACTGTCACAAATAGCTAACACTCTATCTCTGAATGGATACCCTTCTAACATTTTAAACAAATTGCTTTTTAAAGACAACCCCCAACAATGTGGAACGGAGTCCCAATATGTGTCCACAGCTGTCATTACACATATTAATTCAGTTTCCACAAAATTGGCGAGAATGTTAAAAGCTCATAACATCAGAGTAGTTTTTAAACCAACTACCATGATCAGACAAGTCTTAAGATCTCCCAAAGATGAGGGAGAAATTTCTTCAAATTTCCTGGAGTATATGAAATTCCATGCACGTGTGGCCTTTCTTACATTGGACAGACTTCTAGAAGTTTTGAAATAAGACAGAAGGAACACGTGGGGTATGTCAATCACAATAGAATCATCACATCTGGTTTAGCTCATCATTTTTCAACATCAAATCACATTATAGATTGGAAAAACAGTTCTATGCCTTACATCGAGAATGACCACAGACACAGAACTTTCAAAGAAGCAGCAGTGGTGCTACGCACAGGCAATAATTTAAATAGAAATCAAGGTGCTATTCTTAATGACATATGGAAATATCTCATCAATTCTCTCAGCTCAACAGAACTACAATATGCAAAAAATTACACAACACGTGGTCATGTACCGGATTCTGACTGAAGCATTAGAATGCATGCACGCCATCAAACATGAATTATTAAATGTAATGGCCTAACAGTTTCTAAAGTGTATGCTTTCATGTAACTTGATGTATTTGTTTTCACACCAGTACAGCCTTGAAAATGCTAGACAGTGGCTAGTGAAACTTGTTGGCTCTTTGTATTTGTAATCATTAAATCTTATGGTCTTTTAACAATAAAAGTTCTTAGTTTTGAATGTATTTTTATTAACAATGTATTTGATGATTTATTTTAAAATTACTTGTTTTTTCTCAGGGTTCTTTGCATATGTCCACTTTTACCCTAATTGGTATGACAGATCTTCAGCTGTAATTTCCAGTCCTGTTCTTCACAATTCAGCATCAACCTGCATAATGACATTTTGGTATTATATCTTCGGTAAAGGTATGACATTAAAGTAGTCGTGTAAATGTTTCTTTTTAATGCTTTTGGAAGTTTTTGAAATAATTCTTTATGTAAACTATATATTCTTATTTTAGAATATTATTATTATTATCATAATCAGTTGATCTTCATCGATTCAAAAATTTCGAATTCCATCCGCTTGTGGCCTTTCTTACATTGGTTAGACTTCTAGAAGTTTTGAAATAAGACAGAAGGAACATGTGGAGGATGTCAATTATAATAGAATCATCACATCTGGTTTAGCTCATCATTTCTCAACATCAAATCACGTTATAGATTGGAAAAACAGTTCTATGCCTTACATCGAGAATGACTACAGATACAGAACTTTAAAAGAAGCAGCTGTGGTACTACGCACAGGTAATAATTTAAATAGAAATCAGGGTATCATTCTTAAAGACATATGGAAAAATCTCATCATCTCTCTCAGTTCGACAGAATTACAATATGCAAAAAACTACACAACACGTGGTCATGTACTGGAATCTGACTGAAGCTTTCACCTTTTCACCTTCTAGTAAAGCTAGTACCTTTACCAGAACTCCAAATATACAGATTGGCCTATAATTTGTAGCCACAACCTTATCACCACCTTTATGCAGTGGAACAATTTTATCTTCTCTACACACTCTCTCTCTTGGAACCTGTGCTGTTGTAAGACTCTTATTAAACAGATATGCCAATACTACTGCCAGTTCTCTTGAACATGCCTTTAAGACATATGGTGATATGTCATTAAATCCTATCACCCTATTGACATCAAGGTTATTTATTTCCTCAAATCCCTCCTGCTCACTCACAATCAAGCCATTCTCTACTATGTCCTCTATACTTAAGTTTCTCATGATTTCACCCTGATGAGGATGAAACACCATTATATATTATTATTATTATTCAGGCCTCCATGGAGTCAAAAGACTCATCGTAGGAGGTCCTTCCTAAGAACATAAAGTCTGTCAAGACTCATCGAGGGGAGATTCCCCCCCCCTAAGAAACACAAAGTCTATCATACCACTCCTTAAACTCATTGACAGTTCTCACTCTCACCACTCCTCACACTCTGCAGTCCACATTCCCTCAGCCGATTCTCATAACTATCCTTGTACAGTCCTGAGACCATCTTTGTCATCCGTCTTTGTATCTTTTCCATAGTTAATTTATCCCCTTCAAATCCTGGAGACCAAATCTGAGAACAATAATCCAAGTGTGGTCTGATCAGAGACTTATACAACGGAATGATAACCCTCTTATCTCTGCAGGTCAGTGTCCTTCTCATAATTGCAGCAATCCTCTGTGTTACCTTCACCACCTTTGCAATATGTCCCCTAAACTTCAGGTTTCTATCAATCATCAACCCCAGATCTCTTGTCTCCCCAACTTCCTCCAGTATAACTCCTCCCATAGAGTATGCTGCATCCCATCGATGTTTCCCAAATCTCAAGACCTTACATTTTGCTGCATTAAACTGACATCCCCATTCATTTACCCATCGATCTAGCTTATTCAAATCATCTTGCAGGGATACCACATCTGCACTATTACTAATAATTATTCCCAGCTTCGCATCATCTGCAAACAACTGAATATCCCCTTGCAATCCACTGGCAATATCATTGATATAAAGGTTAAACAATATAGGTCCTAGTACTGAGCCCTGTGGGACCCCACTTGTAACCTTCTGTCTCCTTGAAACTGCTCCACCATACACAACTCTCTGATACCTATGAGACAGCCAATCCTGAATCCAGTTGACCAATCTGACATCCAGACCCTTTTATTGCAACTTAAATATCATCTTATCATGTGGCACCCTGTCAAATGCCTTTGCTAAGTCTAAGAAAATTGCAGTATATGCCTTTTTCCTCATTTAATGTTCTTGTAACTTTATTATAAAAGGCTCGTATTGCTAAAACAAGAGCACCCTTTCACAAATCCATGTTGACTCTCACGGATAACATTACCCTCATCTGCCCAATGTTGTATACGGTCCCTCACCACTTTCTCCAAGATCTTAACAACTATTGATGACACACAGAGTGGCCTATAAATAGACTCTTCCAGTCTGTTACCACCATTATGCAATGGCACTATCTTACCTTCCTTCCATTCCCTGGGCACCTTTCACGTAGCCAGACTTTCATTGAAAAGACAGGTCAAAGGCACTGTCAGTTTCTTAGCACATTCTCTCAAAACTTGTGGTGAAATACCATCCAGTCCCACCGCTTTACTAACACCCAGAGTACTCAGTATGTGGAACACATTTGCCTCCTGCACCTCTAAACCTCGAACCAGCCCTATCCCTCTAGCATGAAAACGACTCCTCTAGAATGAAATACTCCAATAAAATGTTCATTGAACAATTACACTATGTCCTCTGCATCAGTCACTCTATTCCCATTTTTATCCCACAATATCATTCTTCCACAGTTATTTCTCCTCCTACTGGTCACATAGCTAAAAAATTCCCTAGGATTTTCTTTGGATCTTAGGGCCAATCTCCTCTCATATTCCAGTTTCGCTTTCTGTACCACACTAGTCACTTTTCTGGCCTGTGTCTTATATTCTTCATGCATCCTCTCTTCACCTGTCTCCTTATATCTCTTCCATGGAATCTTTTTCGCATGCAATTCCTGTTTAATATTGTTTGTCATCCACTTTACTCCAAATTGTGTCCTCATTTGGGGTAAAGTGGAGTAAAATTTGGAGTAAAGCAAACATATCCTGGTCCCCATCCTCTGTGCTCCTGGGTCTGTAGCAACACCCCACTAAATATCCTGTCTTGCCTACCTCTACCTCACACCATATGCTCTCAAAATCATTTGTCTCACTTCCTTCGAAAGCCTCCACTCTTAGAGGACATAGGTCATCACTTATCATAAGCAGTACCCCACCACCACGCTTTCCCCTCCTATCCTGACTAAAAATGCTATACCCATGGGCTTCTATTCCTGTTATTATATCCCCTTCTGTCAACCACGTCTCACTGATCCCAATAATTTTTATTGATCACTTATTCATATTTATATTGTTATTTATATTGATCACTGAATGACTCCACAATGCCTTCTGCAGGAGTAACCATTCCATTTTTATCCATATCCATTAATATAATCTTCCTATGATCCTTCATCCTTCTACTTGCCACATATCTAAACCAGTCTATGCCTTTTCTTCACCTGATTTGCCAATTTCTGCTCATACTGCACTTTTGTTGACCTTATCCTTACTAATTTAGTCATTCTTCTGGTTTGTTCTTTATACTCTTCATGGAACTGATTATTACTATTTTGCATCTTGTATTGTCTTCTTCTCATACATTTCATGCTTGATCCCCTTGTTCAGCTGTTTTACACCTACCTTATTCAGCCTTTGTCCTTTCGAATACATTTACATATTGATGTAGTTATGTATTTCTTTGTCAGTTCTGAAGCAGGTTGTCATAATCACCAGCATCATACTTCCACATATATCCTTTCCTCAAAGAAGTCTGCACATGGTTAGCCATAACTGAGGTGATCATTTCATGATTACTCTCTCCAACTGGAGGAAAGTGCAAAACCTCACACAAAATTCCCTCCTCTCATTAAATGATCAGATCTAAAGCTTTCAATGCTAGCATACCCTACTTTACATGCTGTCTCTGAGATAGTTGTCTCTCAAGAACTGAAGAAATATATTTTCCTTATTCCCAAATGCCCTCGCTTCATTCCAATCTATACTGCCATAATTAAAATTGCCCATAATAATTACCCTTCATATTTTCACTTATCCAAGTTGTTTATACACTTCATCTCCACCCTCCACATTCCCTGGCTTATAGCAACAGCCAACTAAATATGTCTTCCCCTCCAACTTCCAGTTCACACCAAGCTGCCTCATAACCATTGCAACTATTTCCCTCTTTCATGTCTACATTATGTGGATATAATTCTCCTGCTATCATCAGCAGTAACACTTCCCCTCCCTTCTTGTCCTTTCGATCCTTATAAAAAAACACTCTACCCTTCCATTTCTATTCCCATTAGGATATTCAACCATGTGTCACTTATTCCAATGATTTTGGGGTGAATAAACTCGATCAGTGTAACCATTTCATCTCTCTTAGTTCTCATATTTCTGGCATTTGTAAATAATCATAGTTTACTTTTAGGTCTAGAACCAATCCACTTGTTAGTGGTGATTTTCCCACCATCCCTGCTTTTGCCCAGTCACCTTTTTCGCTGCTTATGACATGTATCTGCTCATTCTGTACCTCCCCACCCACATTTTGACCACCCAGACTCCCCCTCCTTTGCATTCTTACAATCCCGTTCTTTCTTCATCTCTCACACTACTACTACTGTTTCTATTGCTAAACACTTCTGTCTCCTCAATACCACTCTCCTGATCTTTTACTTTATCAATTACTTCTAATCTCTTGCTTGCATCACACAAACTACATTTTATCTAGCAATATTTTCTCCAGTGCACTCATTCCAAAGCCATTCAAATGCAATCCATCATGACTGCATAATTCCATTCTTCCCTCAAATACATGCCACACATTCACAAACTATACAACTCTGCCAGTACATCATTCAAGATTCTGGCTCTCCATCTCAACTCATCATTGTTATATCTCAGTAAACAGGCTGACAATCTTTCCAACTATAAAGTTATCTTTCACTCTTCTCAATAACTTTCTGATATTCACCCTTACATTCTCATTATTACTAATTAAATCATTTGTCCCTACAATCCTCTCTAATTCTCTTGCTCATTTTCTTCTCATATTCAAAGCATTAATTATCTTGCTCATTCTAAATTCAGGATAGTCAACCTTATGGACTCTCTGATTAACCGATCCTTTAAAAATGGAATTTTATACACTTCTATTTTCAATTCACTCAACTCTTTTACCCTTTTTTCTTTCATTCTGTTCTCTTGTACAATTTCATTTGTTTCCAGGAAATATCTAATATCACTTTATATATTATTATTATTATTATTATTATTCAGGCCTCCATGGAGTCAAGAGACTCATTGTGGCAGGTCCTTCTTAGGAAACACAAAGTCTATCACACCACTCCTTCAACTCATTGAAGGAGTGGTGTGATAGACTGCTCTCACCACTTTCTCAGCCAATGCATTTCATGCTTCAACCACCCTCCATGCAAAGAAATCACTACTGGTTTCTTTGTGTGGAGGGTGGTTGATATAGAACAGTCTGATAACTGATATTGTGTACAGTCCAGAAACCATCTTTGTTATCTGCCTCTGTACCTTTTCCACAGTTAAATTATCCCCTTCAAATCCTGGGACCAAATTTGAGAACGATAGTCCAAGTGTGGTCTGATCATGGTCTTATACAACAGAATGTCCCCGCTTCAGACTTTATATTTTGCTGCATTAAACCAAAATTCCCATTCATTTGTCCATCTGTCTAGTTTATTCAAATCCTCTCACAGGACTAACCCATCCCAGCTTCACATCATCTGCCAACAACTGAATATCCCCTTGCAATCCTTGACAATGTCATTAATATAAAGGTTAAACAATACAGGTCCCAGTACTGAGCTCTGTGGAATCCCACTTGTAACCTTCAGCTTCCTTGATATTGCCCCACCATACACACCTCTCTGATACCTATCAGACAGCCAATCCTGAATCCAGTTGCTTAACCCAACATTTAAACTATTTAAACTATATACTGCAACTTAAAAATCAGCTTATCATGTGGCACCTTGTCAAATGCATTTTCAAAATGCAAAAAAATGGCAGTGTATGCCTTTCCCTCATCAACTGCTCTTGTCACTTTATCATAAAAAGCAATCATATTACTAAAACAAGTGTACCCCTTAACAAATCCATGTTGATTCTCACAGATAACATTATTCTTGCATGCCCAATGCTGTATATAGTCCCTCACTAATTTTTCCAAGACTTTAACAACTACTGATGACACACAAACTGGCCTATAATTAGACACTTCCATTCTGCTACCACGCTTATGCAATGGCACTATCTTACCTTCCTTGGGTACCTTTCCTGCAGCCAGACTTTTATTGAAGAGCCAGGTCAATGGAGCTGCCAGTTCTTTAGCACATTTTCTCAAAACCTATGGTTAAATACCATTCAGTCCAACAACTTTACTGACATCCAGAGTACTCAGTATTTGGAACTCTCTGTCCTCTTCCCCCTCTAATCCCTGACCTGCCCTGTCCCTCTAGTATTAAAACCTTCTTCTCCAGGATGAAATACTCCAATAAAGTGCTCATTGAACAATTACACTGTCCTCTGCATCAGTCACTCTATAACCATATTTATCCTGCAGTGTCATTCTTCCACAATCATTTCTCTTACTACTGGCTAAATAGCTAAAAAATTCCCTAGGATTTTCTTTGGAGCTTAGTGCCAATCTCTTCTCATATTTCAGTTTTGCCTTCCTCACAATTCTGCTCACTCTCCTGGCCTGTGTTTTATATTCTTCATGTATCTGCCCTCCACCCCCTCTCCTTATATCTCTTCCATAATCTCTTTTTCATATGCAGTTCCTGTTTGATATTGTTTGTCATTCACTTTAAACCAAATTGTGTTCTCCTCTTCACTCATGGAATACAGCTTGCTATTGCTGCTAACAAATATTCCTTCACAATTTCCCAACCAATAATGATATCCTGGCCTTCTAATTCCATCCTCCATAGAACTGCCCCAAATTGATATCTAAGGCTGTTATAATCACCTACCTTATAATTCCGCATACATTCCCTTTTCTTCGATATTGCTGCATGTCTGTTCATCTTCCAAGTCAAAACCACATGGTCACTCTCTCCAAGAGGTTCAAGAGTTTTGGATTTGGTCATAGCACCAGAAGAGCTGATAACCAAATCCAAAACTCTTGAACCTCTTAATCCCTCTATTACATATTTCCTAAGACATTTGTCCCTCAAGAATTCTAGAAATTCCATTCCCTTATTACTACATGCATTTTCCTCTTCCCAGCTTATACTGTTGTAGTTAAAATCTCCCATAACAATCATTCTTCTTGCACTTGCCAAGCTGAACTGCCTAAACATCACCTGCTCCCCATCCTCTGTGCTCCCTGGTTTGTAGCAACACCTACTAAATATCCTGTCTTGGCCACTTCAATCTCACACCATGTGCTTTCAAAACCATTAGTGTTTTTCAAAACCAAAGCTGCCACTCTTAGAGGACATGGGTCATCACTTATCATAAGTAGTACTCCACCACTGCCTTTTCTTTCCGTATCGTGCCGAAAAATGCTGTACACTGCTATATCTATTCCTGTTACTATATCATCTTCCATCAATCCCATCTCTGTGATGCCAATAGTCTTTGGCCAGGCTGATGCTATCAGTACCACCAGTTCATCTTGTTTATTTATGATACGCCTAGCATTAGTATAAAACATAAAAATGTCACTGCTTATATACTTATCATCATTCCCCACAGACCCCAATGGAAGGGGGATGACATCCCCCAAGCTCCCATTCACACAACAGGCCACTCTTGTTACCATCCACCCTGGGAATTCTAGTTTCCCTGCATTGACACACTGACTCCTTCAGAAAACAGCAATCTTTCCAGATGTCTATGTCCTTCCTCATTTGAATGCAAGTAGTCTCTCACATACAGTTCTTTTCTGTCCTTAAATGCCCTCCAAGCATCCACATATTTGAATTCTCTCTTCTGACATATTCTAGCTATTATGATATTTATTATTACTACTCTTCTGCTCAATTCATCATTATCATACCTGGGCAACACACACACACACACACACACACACACACACACACACACACACACACACACACACACACACACACACACACAATCTTTCCTCTCTGTGCTTTCTTTTGTACAACCTCAAGCATGAAGCTCATATCTTTCGCCATACAATTTACACTTCTCCCTCAATCATTCGTGCTCACCAACAGAATCATTTCATCCACCCTGCTTAATTGCCATAGCCACACTTTCTGTCGTTCCTCCAGGCAAACACACCTCTGGCATCCTATTTTGCACATCACAGATCATCGAGTCTCCATACCTCACCCTTCTTACCACTCTGTTCATTGATTGCACAACTGCATCCCTCTCTCTCTCTCTCTCTCTCTCTCTCTCTCGTGTCCCTTTTTTTTCTGTGTTCCCCTACTTACCTGCTGTCCTGGCATCATTCTATCCCTGGTTCCAGCAGATCCTCTCATTCTTCTTATTTCCTCTCTCTGACTGTTTCCATTCTTCTCTCCTCTATCATTCCCATAACTCCTTCTCACTCCCTCTCCTACTGTTTCTATTCTCGCCTCTTCTATCATTCCCATACCTCTCTCATTCTTTCTCTTCTGCTGCCCCTATTTTCTCCTCTTCTAGCATTCCCATACCTCTCTCTATATTTGCAAACGATTACTGTTATCGTTATTATTCTGTTATATGAATTACACATTAAGCACAGTATAAAGATATTAAGAGTGAAAAGTGTAACATAAGAAACTATAGCACTGTTGGCTAAATATTATAAAATACTTGTCATTTTCTGAGAAGTAATGAAAAGTGAAAGTAAAGTGATGTACCGAATTGCACACACTATAGTATAGAATTGTAAAGTTCTACAGTTATAAAGTTTCATTGTTCATTTTTGCTGTTGGTTTTTTATTTTATTTTAATTTATTATTGTTGAAAGTGAAGTAAAATGAATACATTTAGAATTATCTATTGCATATTACTACAGTAATGGGCGATTTTAACACCAAAGTAGGTCATCCCATTCATCAAATATACACAATAGGACCATACATATATGGTACAAGCAGCAACTCAGGAATGGCTCTTACAGAATTCTCTATCAGTAACAAGTTTTACATTATGAATACATTTTATAAGAAATCCCTCAAAAGAAAATGGACATGGAGAAGCCCAAATCAAGAAATAAAAAATGAAATAGATTATATACTGTGTAACAATTAAGAAATAGTTCAAAATACGTCAGTACTAAATCAAGTAAAAACAGAAAGTGACCACTGACTGGTGAGAGCCAAAATTAAAATAAACCCCAAATTGGAAAGAATAAAATGGCCAAACAACAAAAAATCAAGAAGTTTTGACTTAAAACCTATTGAAAACAAGAAGAAGGATTAAGAAGAAAAACCCAATCAAAAACTAGACTTAATAAATATATTTGAAGAAGAAGATATAAATAAAATAAGCAGAAACTTAATGGAAGTAATAATCTCAGCAGCAAACAAATTCAAAAGCAACAAACAACAAAAAAGACCATAAACTTTGGGAGGAACCCTCACAACTACTAAAAAAGAGGCAAAATATAAAACAAGACAAACACTTAATTTCTAAAATAGAATATGCAGAACTATGCAAAATAATAAGGAAAAAGATGAGAAATGAAATAAGATCTTATAACACTAAAAAAATAAAATAAACAATTGAAAACAATAAAAATATGAAAATACTAAGAAAACATTTCTCAGTTGGCAAAAGTCAAATAACTGCAATAAAAGACAAGAATGGAACTATAATAAGGAACCAAGAACAAATCCTAATCAGGCTAGAAGAATTTTATAAAGAACTCTATAGAGATCCTTCAATAGACAAATCGAATATAAATAACTCTTCTCCATTGCATATAGAATTCATCTCTCCATTCACTTCAAAACAAGCAAAACAAACATTAAAACAAATGAAAAATGGAAAATGTCCTGGTGAATATTCTAATTCACACAGAATTAATTAAATGGGGAGGAAATAATATCATTCACCATGTCACAAACTTACTAAATCTATGCCTAGAAGAGGAGGAAGATACCAGAAAACTGGAAAAATTATTATTATTATTATTATTATTCAGGCCTCCATGGAGTCAAATGACTCATTGTGGGAGATCCTTTCTAAGAAACACAAGTCTATCATAACTCTCCTTAAATGCATTGACCATTCTCGATCTCACCATTCCATCAGGCAATGCATTCCATGGTTCAACCACCCTCCATGCAAAGAAACTCCTCACCCTCTTTCTCACAATTTCCTTTTGTAACTTCCAGGGATGGCCCCTTGCCATGACTCCTTCCCGCTGTTCAACCAAGCAAAGGAACCCCCCAGTGTCAACCCTGTAACCACCTCTCAACAGTTTAAAAAGTCTCTATCATATTACCTCTCCTTCTTCTATCCACCAAACTCTGCAGTCCACACTCTCTCAGCCGATCCTCATAACTAACATTGTACAGTCCTGACACCATCTTTGTTATCCACCCTTTCCACAGTTATTACTTTTATTACTTTTACCACAGTTATTACTTTTATTACTTTTACCACAGTTATTACTTTGTACCCTTTCCACAGTTGTACCCTTTCCACATATTACTACAGTAATATGTGGAAAGGGTATCATTTCAAATCCCCTTCAAATCCTGGAGACCAAATCTGAGAACAATAGTCCAAGTGTGGTCTGATCAGAGACTTATACAACGGAATGTTAACCATTTTATCTCTGCAGGTCAGTGACCTTCTCATAATTGCAGCAATCTTCTGTATTACCTTCACCACCCTTGCAATATGTCTCCTAAACTTCAGGTTTCTATCAATCATCAACCCTGGATCTCTTGTCTCCCCTACTTCCTCCAGTATAACTCCTCCCATAGAGTATGCAGCATCCCATCGATGTTTCCCAAACCTCAAGACTTTACATTTTGCTGCATTAAACTGACATCCCCATTCATTTGACCATCTATCTAGCTTATTCAAATCCTCTTGCAGGGCTACCACATCTGCACTATTACTAATAACCCTTCCCAGCTTTGCATCATCTGCAAACAACTGAATATCCCCTTGCAATCCATGGACAATGTCATTGATATAAAGGTTAAACAATATAGGTCCCAGCACTGAGCCCTGTGGAACACCACTTGTAACCTACTACTGCTACTCTGATACTGTTATTTAAAAAAGGGGACAAAGAAGAATTAAAGCACTATAGACCTATTAGTATTCTCTTTAATCTGTACAAAATTCTCACAAAAGTAATAACAAACAAGTTAACCCTTCTTCTAGACTCAAATCAACCAGTAGAACAGCAGGATTCTGTAAAGGCTTTAACACAATTGATCATATTCATGCTGTAAAACAAATAATAATTGAAAAGCAGAAGAAAACCAATTGCATCTCTGTTTAGCCTTTATTTCAATTCCATCAAAACTAATGCAATAATTAAAGCACTCCAGAATCAGGGAGTTCCTGGAGAATATATGGACCTCCTCCAGGAAATATACCACACTGCAACAGCAACAATCCAATTTCTCACAAGTAGCAATAAAATATCAATTGAAAAAGGAGTCCGACAAGGAGACTCTCTATCACCCAAATTCTTTACAGCAGTCCTTCAAGAAATATTTAATAATATAAACTGGACAAACCTTGGTACAAAAATTAATAACACACCTTAACAAATTAATAAATTTAACACACCTAAGATATGAAGATGATATCATAATTTTTACAAACATTCCAGAAGACCTTAAAATGATAGAAGACCTATATCATGAAAGCAGAAAAGTCAGACTAAAAATAAACAGAGAAAAATCTAAAATCATGTTTAATCATTTTGTAACACCAAAAAACATAATAATAGAAAACAATTTCTTGGAAAGAGTCTCTTCATATACATACTTAGATCATCTCATTGATCTAAACTGCGGACTCCAAAAGGAAATAAATAGGAGAGTTCAACTTGCCTGGGGTGCATTCAGAAAACTGAAAAGCATTTTTCAAAACAATGATGTCCCACTCTCTTTAAAAAGGAAGACATTTAACCAACGTATACTTGCAGTCATCACATATGGTTGTGAAACTTTGTCGCTAACAATAGCACTGGCAAATGAACTAACAACAACTGAAAGAAAAATGGAGAGGTTGATGCTAGACATCACATTAAAAGATAAGAAGCGAAACACCTGGATAAGAAGCCAGACTGACATCATTCCTCACCAGAAGCAACTAAAATGGAAATGGGCTGGACATCTACCAGGGGAGAAGATGCATGATGGACCACTATAGTAACAAACTGGATTCCAAAAGAGGGGAAATGAGGCCGAGGACATCCTAAAAAAAGGTTGAGTGATGAACTGTCAAAATTTGATGGGAAAAATTGGTCAACCATTGCCAAGAACAGAGAAAGGTGGAAAGGAGTGGAGGAGGGCTTTGTCCAGCAGTGGACACAAAATGGCTGAAAAGAAGAAAGAAGAAGAAGATTGCATGTTAACAAAAAAAAGTAATTGTTAATGTGAATTGTGAATAAAAACTAATTGTAAAATTAAAATGTAAGTGACAAAATGCAAAAATAGCTGTTTGACCGTTTTAATGTAAAATTGTTACTGCAAATTGTTTACTGTTACTTTTATTAATATTAAAGGATTACTATTAATTTTAATTAATTAGAGTATTACATTGTCCTAATCATAATAATATTAATAACATGTTACAAAATGTACCATACATTCATGTAATTTTTTTGAAAGATAAACTGTGTTAAAAAAAAAACACAACCTACATGGAGTTGGTAGACTCATTGTGGGAGGTTCATTCAACTGACAACATATTTATCATATAGAATTTTAAAATCCTTAGCACTCCTTTCTTTAACAACACATTCTGGTAATACATTCCATTTACTGACAATTTTCCATCTAAAAAATCTACTCCTCACACTTCCCTTCACCACACTTTTACATAACTTCCTGGAGCTGTTAAACAATTGTAGAAGGAATTTAAGGAGAAATGTGACCAGCAGGCACATGAAATAGTACAAGGCACAGGCCAGAAGGTAACTACATCCTTTGTCCAAAAAGAAACTGAACTTTTCGAAAATAGAAGAAAGTAGTGACACCAATTGTTATATCCTTTTGTTGTCTAAAGTGGCAACCTTCATTAGTGTTGTGTCAACTGTTTATGGCATTTGTTTCATTAGAAGCCGAGTTATAGTGCCAAGAGTGACAGTATGTTTTGACGAACGGTGGAAAATGAGTTTCAAACAGAGAGTTGCGATTGTGTTCAACTTGGTAAAAGTTTTACCGAAATGCATCAAATGCCTAAAATGGTGATGAATGCTTATCCCGTACTCAAGATTATGAGTGGTTTAAGCAATTTCAAAGTGGTTGTGAGATGTTTGAGGACGACGAAAAGCCAGGCTGTCCAAAAACTGGACTGAGCGAAGTTAACATTCAAAAAGTGCCTGATTTCATCAAAAAAAAAACCAAATTCATCCGTGAGATTGATTGAAGATGAATTGAGATTCCAAAATCAACTGTGCATGTCATTTTGACTGAGAGTTTGGGCCTCTGTAAATTGAATTTGCGATTTGTTCCTCACAAGTTAACCGACAACCAAAAAATGTATCGAATTGAACACTGCAAGGACCTCATTAAAACCGTTCATAAGGACTCAAACTTCCTTGAAACGATTGTTACATGTGATGAAATGTAGTGTTTTGAGTATGAGCCAGAAACAAAGTGCCAGAGTGCTGAGTGGAGACCACAAGAAGAGGGCCATCTGAAAAAACGTCGCTCGGAGAAGTCAAAAGTAAAAACAATGCTGATTTGTTTCTCTATTCCAAGGATATTATCCACAAAGAATTCATTCCGTCTATCCAAACGGTCAATGGTGAGTTTTATCTTGAAGTTTTGAAGCAATTGATATCGAGAATTCATCACGTACGGCATGAATATTGTGATGCAGGCAGCTGATCACTTTTGCACAATAATGCACCATCTCATTGTTCGAACATTGTCAGATAGTTTTTGAGCAAAAACCAAGTTTGTGTGTTGGATCACTCTCACCGTTTTCACCTGATTTAGCACCCCGTGACTGACTTCTTTCTCTTCCCCTGACTTAATTGCAATGAAATGAAAGTGATACGACACCATTGAAAAGTTCAAGCAGCAGTAACCATGACTCTCAACAGTATCCCAAAAACCGATATAAAAAAAACTCATTTAATGAATTAATTGACCGTATCAAATGCTGTATTGATGCTGATATTGATTGAAATAAATGATTTGAATAATTATAATTGGCCTGTGTTCTATTTTCTATCAGAAGTTCGGTTTCTTTTTGGACAGAGGGTGTAATTTGGTAAGAAAGGCTAAAGCAGAGTATGAAGGGAAATTATCAATGCAGGCTGAAGATAATACCAAACTGTTCTTTTGATATGCTGCAAGTAAAAGATAGAATGTTTATGGCAGAATGATTTTAAGGAATGCAATGGTAGAGAGGTAACCGAATAAGCAGAAATAGTAGAATTAATAAGTGAACACTATACAAGAGTATATCATCCAAGTGGTGATATTGCAGGAATGAGGGGGAGCCAAAGGCTTATATGGAAACTGAGGTAAATGAAATGGAGGTGCATAGCATATTACAGAACCTTAATGTGAATACAGCTGTGGGATTGGATGGTATACTAGCTTGAGTTTTTGTGAAGTGGCAAGGGAATTGCCTGTGCCCTTGACCATATTGTTTAATCTAAGTCTCAGCTTTGGGTTCCAAGAGGGGGAAAATATTTCCATCGCATAAAGGAGACTTGAAGACTGATGTAGCAAATTACTGACCATTGAAGTATTGGAGAAGTTGGAATGTTGTCCCCCATACATTATCACATTTCCATGTGATAATGTATGGGGGACAACATGGTTTCTGAATGGTAGGAAATGCCTCAGTAACTTGCTTACATTTTATAGTACAGTAACAACTGAGTTGGATAAAGTTAATAGGTTTACAATGATACTGCTGGACTTTGCAAAAGCCTTTCACAGAATATCACATGGAATTCTAATCCATTACTGCTGCACATGGGGGTGGATATAGGGTTGGTGAAGTGGATAGGAGAGTGGTTGATGAAAAGATATCATAGGGTTGTTTATTCAGGACTAGAGTCCAAAGAAATGCTTATGACCAGTGGTGTGCTGCAGGGTTCTGTTCATGGACCACTGCTGTTTAATTTGTACATTAATGATGTAAGAAAGGATCTGAGAGGAACTATTCAGTTATTTGCCAATGATCCAAAGTTGGGTAAAGCAATAGTTGATACAAATGATGTTAATTTTTTCATGGTGATTTGGATAGGCCGCAAGTCTGGGTAAAGGAGAATGGATATCAGTTTAATGTGGCAAAGTGTATGATTTTGCATTTTTGGGTGAAAAGATTACTAGCTGTATACCATATTGGAACTGTACTCTTAGAAATTGATGAAGCCAGAGATCTGGCAGTGTTAGTGAATTTGGGGTTATTGTTTAGGAGGCAAATAGTAAAAGTGGCTAAAGCAGCTCATCAGATTACTTGGTTACTGGAGAATACTTTGACAAGCAGAGAAGGGCAGGCTATTGTTCTGCTTTATCAAACCTTGATAAAACCCCATCTTGACTGCTGTATGCAGATCACAGTGCAAAGGTATCTTGGCAATAAGGAGGAGGTAGAGAGGATCCAGAGGCAAGAGATCATAATGGTAACAAGCCTATGGAATGAACCTTATGAGAACAGGTCGAATATTTGTGGGTTACAGAAACTGGTTGATAGGCAGAAAAGGGGTGATATAAGCGAGACATAAAAATTACTGTTTTTTTTTTTTTTTTTTTTTGCAAGATTAATTCAGAGGAAAATTTTCAGAATGGTTCTTGTGGTGGGAGAATGCCCCGCAGGTGCCGGGGGGGGGAACCCCCTTTTCGAGTTTTCAAAATTCGAGTCATCGGAATTCTAGGTGAACTGGCCTACCAGTCCGGAACTCGAGGGGTTGGGTGCCAAGGGGGCAGATCCCCCTCTTCGAGTCATCAGAATTCAAGGAGAACCAATCTACCAGTCTGGAACTTGGGAGGGTTGGCTTCCAGGGGGAGGAACCCCCTCTTCGAGTTTTCAAAATTCGAGTCATCAGAATTCAAGGAGAACCGGCCTACCAGTCCGAAACGGGAAGGTGGCACCGTAGGCGTCAGGGGGAAGAACCCCCCCCTAGTGCCATATAATAATTAAACAATGTAATTTTATACATATAATCAATCAAAATGCCACTCCCATTTGATTAGCTGCCCTTGTGTGGTGAACAGCCTGCACACCTACATGTGATGGCTCTGTGTCTGGGATGATAATAATAATAATAATATTTTCCTGTTTATGGATGCTGCTGAGCTATTTAATACTTGCCTGACCTTGGGTGTGTGTAATGCTACTTTCCTTAAAATACCTCTTGATTAATTCCCATGCATGACTGACATCCTTTCCTAGCAGATTTTTATGTAACAGTATTGCTCCAGGCTGCTTCCTGAATTTGTTGTAGTCACCAGCTTGTAATCATAAATCACCAGTTTTTAGTACCACCTAGTAACCCTTGTTTCTTGCATATGCTTCATGCTTAGCCACTTTTCAAATTAAACAGCATGATCACCCTCCTAATTGGAATCATAGCAATTATCTTGGTTATGAACAAATTCCCAGATGCTATCACTAGATCCAACAGTCACAAAACCTGAGTATCTTCCATCACATGCTTTTACAGGTAATTATCTCTCAGTAGCTGCATGAATTCTATTTTGTTCCTATTGTTTGATAGGAAGAAAGGATTATAGGTAGAGGATCTCGTTATTGAGGAAGTTAACTTTGGGGACAAAGTTAAGATCCTCTATCAGGATTAGTAATCCTATGCTCATTTAACAAATTTGCATATCTCCCTTTATTTCTTCTAGTCTATAGAAGCAATCAGCTATATATTTTGCCTTATTGGCTTTTATCTCACATGAAATACTTTCAGATGCACTCCCCTCTACTTTTACACTTTCTTCTGAACTTCCTTATGAAGGTTGCAGTTTTTCTGCTATCATTAGCAAATCTCATCCCCCAAGTCCTGTTCTTACTATCCTTCCCAAAAATACAGTAGGGGCCTTATGTTTTATTATTATTATTATTATTACCACCCCAAGCCCTCATGGAGTCAAAGACTCATCTGGGAGAACCTTTTATCACACACACACAGCTCATCATACCGTGTTTTAAACACATTCAAACTCTTTGCAGACACCGCATTCTCAGACAAGGCATTCCAATCACAACTCTGCACGAAAAAACCTGCATCTCACTCCCTACTCACACCCTCTTTATACAGTTTCCAGGGATGACCTCTGGTTCTCCCCTGATCTCCCACTATTCTCTGTAGAACTTCTCCACCATTGATCTTATAACAACCCCTTACAAACTTGTAGGTCTCTATCATATCTCCCCTCTTCCTCCTCTCCCTCAGACTCTGCAAATTACATCTTTTCAATCTTTCCTCATACTCAACATTCCAGAGGTCAGAAACTACCTTAGTCAGTCTCCTTTGGACCCTTTCCAACATCTCTTCATCCTTCTGAAAACCCGGTGACTAAATCTGGGCACAATAGTCTATGTGTGGCCTAATCAAAGCTTTATACAATGGAACAAGAATCTCCCTACTTCTACACGTCAGTGTCCTCCGCATCATTCCCAGAAGCCTTTGTGTTGTCTTCACAATTTTGGCGATGTGTCCCCAATATATTCTTCTGTCAATTATGTTTCATTAATGCCTATCATTTTTGACTAATTCAAACTAACTACTACCAAAAACTCCTCTTTTTTGTCCTTGCTTCTGGCATTGCTATACATACATTGTAATATACACTTGTGCCCACAAGTGCCATTGAATCTGCTAATGAGTGTCTCATTCAGATAAGAGATAATGCTCTCAATATCCTTGTGCAAAATGCACAAAATTACACTAGGCAACAGTGGCGGCCGGTGAAATTTTAAGTGGGGGTGCTGCCTATACAAAATAAAAATAAAAATTCTTCTTCTTATTATTATTATTATTATTCGTGACACCTCCAAGGAGTCCGAAGACTCATTGCAGGAGGACAGCTACTATACAACCTTCTCCACTACTACACCAAACCTCCACTACCAATCATATCCATCACCACCATCTACTGTCCACCACCACAACTAGTATTTTTTGCATGTGTTCTGAAGGGCCGATTTGTCTGTATGCAGGATGAAAAACCAGAGTTTCCAGGAGAAAAAACCCTGCTACCTCCGTACGAGATTGGTTAACTCACCTTTGATTGAAAAAGTTCACATAAAGATTCCTCCCGTTGCGATGAGAATCGAACTTAGGCCTATTCCAATCGAAGGGTGCAATGTACAGTTGTTCTTCCAATTGTGTTACGGAGGCACTTAATCTACAATAAATATATAAAATACATCTACAGATTTATTTATTAATAAATTGGTTACTAATTAGGAAAAAAATAATTTTTTTTATTTTATTTTGTATAGGCAGCATCCCCATTTAAAATTTCACCGGCCACCACTGCTCAGCAACATAGATTAGACATCATTATAATTCATCCACAAAACCAGTCTATCTGTTCAGATCTACAGTGATTCTGTATCAGATATTTCCCTTATCATCCTCTATAGCTTTGCATCATTAGATATTACAGTTATCTCTCAAATATCCAACCCTAATGAAATGTGTTGCTCTGATAATTAAAGGATTGAATAACTGAAAGTACATTATGTTTTAAATTTTTCTTGACAATTATTCATAAGACTGTTACACTTTTTTATAAAATCTTTATCAAGTAGCTTTATTTTTATCCTCCTACATGTTTCGCCAATCTGTTTCTATTGGCATCCACAGGGAATACAAATCAGTAAGCACAAAATGAAGGTTACAGACTAGGTTATAACCGATGGTTCTAAATCATATAAAAATTGGTATTGTGCGTGACAATGTGCGTGTCTCGTTAACGTGATTTATTCATGATGACTCATGACGTAATTGTTATGAAAGTTCATTTCTTTGATATTTAATGATCTGATAAAAGTTTTCCAAATTTCTGGTAAAATTAGACCTTGATTCTTGTTTAGGTTTTCAGTTTTACGGACACACTAGCTGCTTCTTTAAAGGTTCTTGAATGGTAGTTGTCTTCTATGTATGGCATACGGCTCTTATCCCACTTAATGTGATGGTTAGTAGAGGCAAAGTGGCATGAAAGGCCTGAAATGTCTTGTCTGTTATTTCTGACATGTCCTATGTGTTCTTTCTTTCTCATTTCGAAACTTCTAGATGTCTGACCTACGTAACTAATACCACATGAGCAAGGAATATTATATACTCCAGAGTATTTGTAGAATGGGTGAGGATCTTTCGGTGATCTTAAAAATTTCCGAATAGTATTGATTGGTTTGAATGCCACTCTGATCTTGTATGGTTTTAAAAGGTTAGCTAATTTTTTGGAAAGGTTGTTGACAAAAGGAATTGTAATTGTACTGATGTATTGGACGTCATCACATTGTCAATGTGGTATATCAGTAAATAGAATCTTGTTATAGAGTCTTTTAGGGTAACCATGACGTCCAATACATCAGTACAATTACAATTCCTTTTGTCAACAACCTTTCCAAAAAATTAGCTAACCTTTTAAAACCATACAAGATCATTTTCAAAATGGTATTTTCAAGATCATTTTCAAAATTTTCAAAATGGTATGCAAATTCATGGTGCCATGAATGTAGTATGTATGTATGCATGGAAAGATATCATGGATGTTTATATGGAGAGGCTGAATAAGAGAAAGGAATAAGTGTGGGTATGCATGAAGTGTGATATTCTGATAAACCATGAGGGTTGTTTAAATATGAGGAGGGAACATCGCTTCATAAATTAAATAGTTGTTGAGGAAGATTGTGTGAAAGTTAAGGAAGCGTGTGTGTGTGTGTGTGGAACTGACAGCGAGGAAAGAAGTTTGATTATTTATAAAGTGTGCAATAATCACATTGAAAAACAGAGAGCAATTAATGGTAAGGTGAGCAGAGTTGTTGGTTAACAAGTCCAATGATAAGATAACAAGAGTGAGTCATGGCAAAAAATGATGCAAATATGAAAGCTGAGTGAGTGAAGATGAGACACGAGATGAAGCAGATACAGGGTGAAATGAAGAGAATTGTAGATATAGAAGAGTGATGAAGACAGAAATGAATGATGTTTGTATGAAAGAGTACAAATGCGAGTGGCATTTTATAGGGATTTGATTATTAGTGGTGTGGTGAACAAGAAGATGCACAAGGTTTGTTTTCCAGGAGGTATAATGGATAGAGTGATTGAGGCTTTGGATATAAGGAGAAAGTAAGCAAACAAGTTGGTTGTTGTAGTCGGAACAAATGACTTGACTGGGAACAAGGAGAATGTAAGACTAGACATTGGTTGCTGATAGAATAAAAGATAATGGATTTGGTCACCTAGGTTTCTTCTTGATGGGGAGGATGTGGAGAGGATCCAGAGGCGAGTGACCAAGATGATAGCAGGTCTGTGGAATGAACCGTATGAGAACAGGTTGAGGATTTGTGGGTTGCAAAAATTGGTTGATAGGCGGAGGAGGGGAGATATGATTGAGACATTCAAATTACTGAAGGGTTTCTATAAAATTAATTCAGAAGATATTTTTGAGAACAGGGCTGGTTGTGGGAGGACTAGGGGACATCCATGGAAACTGGGCAAAAGTGTGGTTAGTAAAGGTGTTAGAGCTGGGTTCTTTACTTTTAGAGTAGTGAATGAGTGGAATGCGCTCCCTGAGTCTGTAGTGGATGCTGTGACAGTGAATGAGTTTAAGGCGAGGTATGATAGATACTGTATGAATGTCAGATAGTTGTGATGAATATGATTTGGGGCCTCCCTCGATGAGTCTAATGACTCCCTGGAGTTGCCCGTAATAATAGTAATAATAGAGTGAAAGGAAAAGTAGTGAATGCATTGCCTAGGTATGACAATGATGAGATTCAGTGGAGAGCAAAGAGTATGAATGATAACCTTCTTCTTCCAGATTTCATGCATAATACCTCCACTCATCCATTTGCCACTTTCTCATACTGTGCTGTAGATGAAAGCTGTTTTCAAAGATTCTCATAAACACTGGCCTTGTAGTTCCACACGTATCCTTTCCTCACAGAAGTCTTCACATAACTGGCCACCACCAAAGTGATCACATCATAGTCTCTCACCAACTGTGTGTGTGTGTGTGTGTGTGTGTGTGTGTGTGTGTGTGTGTGTGTGTGTGTGTGTGTGTGTGGAGGGAATGTCACACCGCACTCACAATCACATCCTCTAGTGAAATGATTAGATCTAAGACTCTTGATCCTCATGTGCCCTCTCTTACATACTGCCTAAGTCAGTTGTCTTCATGAACTTAAATTAATTTCCCTTATTCCCAAATGATTTTTCTTGATTGCAATCTATAATACCATAATTAAAATCACCTATAATGATCTCCTTTCCTTTGTTTACTAATTCGAGATGGTTTTTCATGTTCATCACCACACTTTATATTCTCTGGCTATAGACAAGGTCCACTAGATATCTCTTCTTATCAGTCTCCTCCTCACTCCATATTGACTCAAAACCATTATTACTATTTCTCTCATACATCACTTTGTGCAGATGTAATTCTCCTGCTATCATCAACAGCACTGCCCGCTCCATTCTTTTCTTTTTTTCTCATGGAAAAACATCATATCCTTCCATTCCTATTGCCATCAGGATACCATCAGCATATTAAAGAAAAAGAGAATAAACTTAGTTGGCAAAACTGTTTCATCTACTTTATATCTGATTCCCCTGGCACCTGTAAATTAACACAGGAATTCATTTTTAAATCAATAATCAGTCCTACCCATGCTATTTGTTGGTTGAGATTTTCCTACACCTTAGCCATTCACAATCACCTTTATCACCACTCAACTGATATATCTCTCAGATTTAAATTAGCCCCTTAGATCACAGGCCACTCCATCCCCATACACACATTAACTACTACTTCAAAAATTCACTTTCTTTATATTCTATCCTTCCAATCACCATTTCCCTGCCCATCTTGCATTTCCATTCTCTTATAATTTCTCACACTACTACTGGTTCCATTAACAAGCACATTAGTCTTATCTGTTACATCGGATACACAGCGTGAGAAAGGTGGATGCTCCAAGAGGAGGTGAGAGAATGTGTAGGCAGGAAAGTAATGGGATGATCAGGGATCAAAAGGAAACAGAGGGAATTGCAAAGGGTTCTAAAATGAAGAAGCAGAAAGGGAAATGGCCCCAGTCCAGCATGGAGAGATCACATCGAGTGAGTGGTATCAGTGGAACTAGCTGTAGATCCAGAAATGAGTTGTTGTGTTTGTATACCAATGCTAGAAGTATAAGAAACAAGGTGGATGAAATGGTTGCACTAATTGTGTCTGTGCACCCAGAGATTGTCGGAATAAGTGAGACATGGTTGGATGAGGATGACATCCTGACAGGAATAGAGATGGAAAGGTATGATGTGTTTCGTGAGGATAGAAGGGGTAAAAAGGGAGGGGGAGTGCTATTGATGATAGAGAAAGAGTTATGTCCATACAAGGTAGAGATGCAAAAGGGAAATGGGGCCAGTGGTTTTGAGGCAGTATGGTGTGAGATAGAGGTGAATAGAATCAAATACTTGGTGGGATGTTGTTATAGACCTGGTAATGTGGATGGTGGTGATAGTGAAATGTATAGTCAAATAAGCCAAGCAAATGGGAAAAGGGTGATCATTATGGGTGATTTTAATTATGGCAATATAGACTGGAATGAAGAGATAGCAACTGGGAGTAAAGAAAGTGAGTTTCTTGAGTTTTTGAGGGATAACTACCTCAGACAGTATGTAACAAGGGCACAAGAGGGTTAAGGGTCTTGGATTTGGTCATCTCATCGGAGGATGTAATTATCAATGAGGTATCAAATCATCCACCAATTGGTGAAAGTGACCATGAGGTGATTACTTGGGTGGTTGCCAGCAGTGCAAGGACCCCTGTGAAAAAAGGGTATATGTGGAACTACAAGGGGGGTGATTATGAAGAGCTCAGGAGACAGCTTGCAGGTGTAGCATGGAATGAGGTGTTAGCTGGAAAAGAGATCAATGCAGCTTGGGGGATTTTTCAAAAAATATTTAGTGGATGCAATGTCTAAATGTATACCACGGGTGAGAAGGTTAAATAAGTTAGGTGTGAGATTGATGAATAAAGAGATTAAGCATGCAATACAGAGAAAAAGGGCATTGTGGAGGCAGCATAAGAGAAGTGGAAGTAACCAATTTCATGAGTTCTACAAAGACCAGGCAAGGAGAGTGACTTGGTTGGTGAGAGTAGCTAAAGAGAGGTATGAACAGCAGTTAGCTAATGAAGCTAAAAAGAATCCTAGGGAGTTCTTTCGATATGTAGCCAGCAAAAGAAAGAATGATTATGGAAGGATGACATTGATTGGAGGAAATGGTATAAAGACAGCTGTTGCAGAATGTGTGGTGGAGATACTTAATGAGCAGTTCATAAAGATATTTCAATCTTGTGAATGTGACTTCATGGAGAGATTAAGAGCAGTTGATGATGGGGAGGAGAGACTGACTGTAAGTGAGCAAGAGGTGTTTGGGGAGTTGAGTAAACTAGATGTAAATAAGGCTGTGGGACTTGATAATATATCACCGCGTATTCTGAAGGAATGTGCCAGAGAGTTGACACCTGCCTTGACATATTTTTTTAATACGAGTCTTGCACTTGGTCAAGTCCCTAAAGAGTGGAAGGAGGGCAAGATTGTGCCACTTCATAAAGGAGGTGATCGAACTCAAGCATCAAACTATAGGCCTATCTGTGTGTCAGGTGTTGTGGTTAAGTTGTTGGAGAAGCTTGTGAGAACTAGGATCCAGAGTTGGGTTGACAACAATGGCATAATCTTTGATGGACAGCATGGATTTGCTAAAGGGAGGTCGTGTTTTAGTAATCTACTTACTTATTACAATAAAGTGACTGCTTCCTTGGACAGAGGAGAAGGATACACAGTAATATACTTGGATTTTGCAAAAGCTTTTGATAGAGTACCTCATGATAAGTTGACAGTCAAACTAGAGCAGATGGGGTTGAATATTAGATTAGTGCATTGGATTGGAGACTGGCTATCTGATAGGTATCAACAAGTTGTGTATGGGGGTGCAATATCCAGGAAAAGGAAAGTCACTAGTGGAGTGCCTCAGGGATCTGTTTTAGGGCCATTACTATTTAACTTGTATATTAATGATATTGGCGAAGATTTGGATGGAGATATTCAGTTGTTTGCAGATGATGCAAAGTTGGGACGAACCATAAAGAGTAGTGAAGATGTTGTGGCCTTGCAAGAAGACTTGAATAAATTGAGTGATTGGGCAAGCAAATGGGGATGTGAGTTCAATGTTGCAAAATGTAAGGTTTTAAAATTTGGAAAACAAAGATGGGATGCAGAATTTATGCTTGGTGAGAATATATTGTTGGAAGTAGAGGAAATAAGAGATATGGGAGTGATAGTGGATAAGGATCTAAAATTTAGGGGACACATCGCCAAAATTGTGAAGACAACACAAAGACTTCTGGGAATGATGAGGAGGACACTGACGTGTAGAAGTAGGGAGATTCTTGTTCCATTGTATAAGGCTTTGATTAGGCCACACATGGACTATTGTGCCCAGATTTGGTCACCTGGTTTTCAGAAGGATGAAGAGATGTTGGAAAGGGTCCAAAGGCGACTGACTAAGGTAGTTTCTGACCTCTGGAATGTCGAGTATGAGGAAAGATTGAAAAGATGTAATTTGCAGAGTCTAGTGGAGAGAAGGAAGAGGGGAGATATGATAGAGACCTACAAGTTGGTAAGGGGTTGTTATAGGATCAATGGTGGAGAAGTTCTACAGAGAATAGTGGGAGATCAGGGGAGAACCAGAGGTCATACCTGGAAACTGTATAAAGAGGGTGTGAGTAGGGGAGTGAGAGGCAGGTTTTTTTCGTGCAGAGTTGTGAATGATTGGAATGCCTTGCCTGAGAGTGTGGTGTCTGCAAGGAGTTTGAATGTGTTTAAGACCCGGTATGATGAGATGTGTGTGAGATAAAAGGACCTCCTAGATGAGTCTTTGACTCCATGAGGTCTTGTTTAATAATAATAATAATAATAATCTGTTCCACTTGCCTGATCTTTCTCTTTGCCTCTTACCTCCTGTGATCTCTTGTCCACTTATTGCACTTTCATCTAGCAGCCAACTCTCGAGTTAACTCACACCAAAACCATTCAAATACAGTGTCACTTTTGTAGATATCCATTCTTTTTTTCTTAAATGCATACCAACTGCATTCTCTTCTTCTCACACAATGATGTCAGCATATTATTCATGATTCTTGCTCTCAGACTCAACTCATTATTGTCATACCCTGGCAGCATACTGACAATCTTTCCTACCACACTATTACTTTCACTCCCCTTAATAACCTTCTGATGTCTATTCTTATATCCTCCTTCTGTCCAACCAAGTCATGCATTACAACAACCATCACTATTTCTCTTAGTTGTCTACTTTTCATATCCAATGCATCAGTTATCCTGCAAATTTTCCCTCCTGGAAAACACACCTTGGGGAAATCTCTTATTTACCACACCTCTAATAATAGAATCTCCATAAATTTTTTTCTATTTTCATGCTATTTTCATGTCATTCATGATCTTTTTTTTTTTTTCTGCTTTCCTTCATATGATATGATAGAAATGTATTAAGTTACTAAGCGGGTTTTTGTGAGGAAATGCAGACAGTATATGACAGAAAAGTAAAGAACAAAGTGACACTCATGGAAGTTGAGTTAACTGTGTGAGTTTATTTATTGATTTTTTTGTGCATGGCAGTATACTAGTCATGTCAATAGAATAAAAGGTGGATAATATATAACTCTGTTCTAAAGATCAAACATGGAAGTTTTCAAGCTACTTCAAGTATCCTATAAACAAGGTAGTAATCTCATCCAGGGCTATGAAATTCATCTACCACCTAAAGACTTGCACAAAACCTCTCATGGTGGAATTTGAATTGACAGTCCGTTAATGGAAGAGAGCAGATATGCTAACCACTTGTTCAACAGACTAGCAAATGCTGACATTATATGTTATTATACTTCATTTGTAATTTGTTTATGAATTCTGTAGTTATTGTAGGAACTACCATTTTTATTATTATTATTATTATAATGTGACACCTCCAAGGAGTCCAAAGACTCCTCGATTGAGGGCACCCACTCTACACCTCTCCATCTCCACCACTCAATCTACCAACTACAGTGAACTGCATCATCTACACCAACACCATCTACTGTCCACTATCACTAGTATTTTCACAGACAATTACAAACATCCATGTTCCCAGCAGGATTCGAACTTGCAGCCTTTTGGCTGGAGAGCAGATATGCTAACCACTCAGCCAACCAGGCTGGCATAATAATAATAATTTTTTTTTTTTTTTAACATTCAATTTATTCGTTTTTTTGTACAACATTTATAGTTACAATATGGATGCAACAACCTGCTATAATATTTAAAAAAATTTTTTTTTTTTAAATTTCATTCTCACTTTAATATTTATATAATTATTATTATTATTATTTCTCAGATAAATTACATACATTATATGAACACAATTATGCATAATAAATACTTTCTCATACATAAAGTTTTTTAAATAATAATAATAACAACTGTTTACAATGTATATATTATTATAATATTCATAATGATGATTATTACAGACGTTTTTTTAATTATTAATTAACATTTTTTTAACATTTTACTATTTATTTATTTTTTTTTAAATTTTTTTTTTTAAGTTTGAGTTTGAGAAAGAATGATTATACATACAAATTTCTGGAATTGCTTATAAGGATTACTCGTAGATGAGTGAGGCAAGTTAATCCCACCTACTTCGAAGCTTGGGTTAGCTTTTATGAAGAGAGTGGGGTTTAGCCTTCACTGTTTGTGTTGTTGTTGCTACTGTTTATGTATGGGATGTAGGCATTGGATGCTAGTGATTTGTGATGTGTATATTAGTGTTAATGGTTTCTTAACTTTGTTGGTATATTTTCCAGAGTTCTTTTTTTAATGTTCTGTAGTTATCTACGTGTTTTAACTTTCTTGGTAGGTTGTTGAGTTGCATGGGTATCTGATGTGATCTCACAAAAGAACCGTATGAGTTATTGAAGGGTGTGGGGATGTAGAGAGTTGTTGTGGGTCGTGTTATACGATATGTGTCTCTGTTTGTTCGATAGATAATGTTGAAGTAATTCCTTGTTAATGTCATGTAGTGTTTCAGGTTTTTAATGCTCAGAATTCTGTGTATCGCCATGTGCTTGTCAGATATTGGTTGTTGCGTGTAAGGTGTCCAGATCACTGTTGACATATATTGTTGACAATAATAATAATAATAATAATAAAGGCACTGAAGTTGCATCATCTATTATTACACATTCTGCAATGTGATTTATAGTTTGACTTATTTAAATCTGTTTCAATATGCCTTTTTATGTCCTTCATGTAACCATAATATCTCATTTCATAATTATTATGTAAATAATAATATTCATAATTTTTATTATAGATAGTATTCTGTCTACAAAGCATGGCCATTGTAATTTTTATATAAAACTGAAGGTATTTTTTTTTTGCAGTCCAGCTACATGCTGATCTTGTAAGAAATAATCAAGAACTGAATGTATGGATGTCCAGACATAATGATGTTCAGTTGTTGTGGAATAAAGCACAAGTAATTGTTGCCCGAAATCCAGCATTGTTTTGGGTATGTTTATTATTACTATTAAAATAACTTCACAAGCTCTTTTGATTCTTTTTTTGCCTACACAGACAGAAATTCTATGCTTTATTTATAGGATCTACTGATTATTGCCTTTCTTCCATGCCTGTTTTCATTAAAGGACAGTACAGTAAGCTGAGTGCAAAGTTGGGATATGGGATTGGAGCCAAATTAGATATGCTGAATTTTTGTCGTGAGCTGATATTGACCCACATGGTGAACTAAAACTTGACTAATCATGACACCCTGAGCAGGTGGTTGGATCAGAAGATTGAAAACAGTAATTAGACCATTAGAAATTGATTAGATATTGCCGGCCTGGTTCGCCGAGTGGTTAGCATATCCACCCAAAAGGCCACAGGTTCGAATCCTGCCGTGGGCATGGATGTTTGTGATTGTCTGTGGAAATACTACTAATAGTGGTGATGGGCGATAGATGGCATTGGTGTAGTTGGTAAACTGGAGTGATGGAGACGGAAAGTTGTCAAGTAGGTGCCCTCTCTCAATGAGTCTTCGGACTCCCTGGAGGTGTCATGTAATAATAAATAAATAGATCACTGTAGAAACAACAGAGACCATCTCCAATGATACTGGTTTAGTGCTAAAGGATGTGAGGCTGATATTGGATAGGTGAACAACAAGCCAAAAAGTAAATGTGGATAAGGTTGTGATTAGAATTACCAGGAGGACCTCTACAGTAAATTTGGAGAGCTGGTTAAGAAAAGGTCCAGGTCTAAGATAATTGCAGAATGATGTTTATTCAATATGCTGTTTGGTAGAGTGCATTAATCATTACTGATAGCTAATATTTAAGCATCTCTTCTATCTTGATCTGTCAAAATAGAGATGGAAAGCCAGTTTAGTATTAGTACTAGTTATAATACTATTACTAACACTAGTTCTAGACCTGTACGCATCAGGAAAACTGATTGTAGGATGCCAGATGCCAGCTTCACTTCAGGCACAATATATATCATATCTCACCTTAAAAATATTCACTATTGGGACATTCATCAGGCACTCTGGCAACACATCCAATTATTTTACCTTTCATGCAAAAAAAATACTTTTGCATTCATTCATTTTACATTTTGCATATCATTCTTACAACACCTCCATGCTGCTTCCATAAAAATTCACTGAAAAGAGTTCATTGAAAGACAGTTTACTGAATGGCATTTCATCGAATGACAATTCATTGAAAAAGCAATTCATCGAATAAACAAATAATCAAACAATGATTTAATGAATGGCAATTTATCACAATTTATCGCAATAAATAATTTGTTGAATGACAGTTCATCACATGACAATTGGTCACAAAAGCAATTGATTGAAAAAAAATTCACTAATAATTTTTTGATGAATTTTTTCATAATTCATTGAAAAAGTAATTTTCTTGCAAACTGTTGTTTAAGACAACAACTGTTGTGTTGTGTGGTAAACGAGAAGATGCACAAGGTTTGTTTTCTTGGAAGTAAAATAAATAGAGTGAATAAGGCATTTTTATGTTGAGTCCATACACGAGAGCTTGGTTGATCAATGTATAGTACATTATCATATATGGGTAGTGCGTTGGGAAAGGAGGAGGAAAGGAGAAAGGATTTACTTATTTACATTTGATTTAAATGATTGTATATTGTATTCCTTTTGAAACACAACAGGGGGAAGACTGTTTCACAATACAGCAGTTACAGGGATGAAGGAGGAAAAGAAACTTGTTCTGTGGGTTTCACGGTGCACTGTGAAGGGAAGGGATGTTGAGTAGCAGCTGCACATGCTCCAACAAGCTTAGTATTAAGTGGATGAATTATTGATGCTATTTCAGATGAACATATCCCATGGAAATATTTGTAGAATACGCATATTGCAGAAACCAAACGTCTGTGCAAAAGTGGAGGGAGCGTGTTGGTACGAGATGGGGCATTAATAATTCTAATTCCTCTCCTTATCGAGTCAAGCATTTTGAGGAAGCTTTTAGGGGCCACCACCCCATATGTGAGAGCAGTATTCAACAGCTGGGTGGATTTATGATTTGTATAAGGTTAATAGCTGTTCAGGAGTGAGGTAACATCTTGAGCGAAAAAGAAAACCTAGTTTTTTAGAAGCTGAGAATGCAATGATTGTGATGTGTTTATGCCAGGAGACTTTGATGTCAGGGTAATTCCAAGAAGAGAAATCATCAAATATAATAATGGGAGAAAATGGTTCTTTTTTATGAGAAATAAGACAGAATTTATTGGCATTGAAATTGACAAGGTTATCTTATCTGAACCCCATTGGAGGATGGCTTGGAGATGAGAATTGAGGGTGGTGGTGGTTGATGTTCTTGTAGGTTGAGGTGAGTTGTGTAGAGTAAGGTTTATCAAATGAAACGGAGGAATGCAATGCACTGTCATCTGCCAAACTGTGTATGGGGTTGCAGGTCAACTGAAGTAAGTCATTGATATATAGCAGGAAGAAGGTTGGTAAGAGGACAGAACATTGTGAAACCCTAGCATTATTTGAATGGTGATAGTCTGTTGTTGGATGTCTGGATGCACACTATGTGAGCCACACAGAAAGCTGGCAATCCAACTACAGAGGTCCTGAGACAGACCAAACAATGGTAGTTTGCTTAGTGAACCTTTGTGCCAGAGATGGTCAAATGCTTTGGAGATATGAACTGCAACCACTTGAGATTCACCAAACTTCTCCATGGCATTCATCCAGAGATGGGTGACATATGTGAGCAGATCTGCTGTTGATCAGCAGCAACAGAATCCATACTGGCAGTCATTTATTAGGTGAGTGCCTTCAAGGTGGTATAGGAGATAGGAATAGATGATTTTTTTCCATTACTTTAGACATGAATGAGGTGAGCAACACAGGGCAGTAGTTGGATGGCAGTAACTTGTCATCCTTCTTGAGAATGGATTGAAAGTGGGCAAATTTCCAGGCTGTTGGATAGATTCCAGTGGAGTAAGAGAGTATGTACAAGTGACATAGGATAGGAGTCAGTTCTGGTGCACAAACTTTCAGGACAATTGGAGGAATGACCAGAAGACTTTTTTTTTCTGTCTAATTTGGACAGTATTTTTAAGATCTTTTTTTTTTGGCAAAAGGATACATGGGACATTGTATGTTGGGCATCTGGAATTGTTGGGGATCATTTACCATTATCAGTTATGCAAGCATTAGAAGAAAGCATGAGGCCAGGAGATTTGGCTTTTTCTGTTGGTGATGATGCAATAGAGCCATCTGAGTATGATAGGGGTGGGAATAGTGTTGGACAGGAGTTACGACCAATTGCTTTGGCGAGAGACCAAAAGACGGTTACTGTTTGGACAGGCTGCTACTTTCCTGCTTTCTGCTCTTTTGAACTCTGTTTTGGAAGCAATGATTGTTTTTTTGTTGTTGTTTTTTTGCATCTATTTCAGGCTTGAGTATAAGCTCTAAAGGAGGATGGAGTTCTTGATTTGAGCCCGTTAGAGTTATGTTTGGTTTTTCATTTGTACAGCCTTGGCATATCTTTTGGAGAACCAGAGTTTAGTTAGGAATGTCAGGTCAGAGCAATGTGGGAAATGTATGTTTCCATGCCGGTGAGGTTTACTTTGGTGATAAGTTTGGTGCATATGTTTGGGCTGGAAGGCCAGAAGCAATAGTCCAACCATGGGAATGAGGCATATAAGTCACATAGGCTGTCCCACTTGGTGCTGTTATAATGCCAAACTACTCTTGTATGGGAGTAGCTGTGTAAGCATTGTTGCATGGGGGAGGAGATGAGAGCTACATTGTGGTCAGAATTACCTAGGGGAGCCCCACTACATTTACTGTATTTGGAAGGTTCGTTGGTGATGAAAAGATATAGTGTGTTTGGGGAGTGGTTTGAGTCATCTTGTATTCTAGTTGGCATGTGAATAATTTGTGTAAGGTTGTTGTGATAGCAAATGTTTCTGCATCTCTGCCTGCCAGATCTGTATACAGCTGAAGGAGGAAAGCCAGTTGTTGTGGGCATTAAAATCTACTAGGATGATTTCACTATTGGGAAAGTGGGACTGGAGAAAATCAATTTCTAAGGAGTGGAAATTAAAGATCTCAGAGTGGTTGGTTGTATTAGGGAAGCGATAAAGACAGCAAATGATATTTTCAACCAAAGAAGGTCAAAGTTGGGCAATTTTAGGTTGGGTGCTCACTGGCAAGGTAGGTTAGAGTGGATGTATGAACAGATGCCACCCTTAGGTCGAAATGAGCTAAAGATATGTGATTTGGAAGGCTGTGATGAACAGTGCAAGAGTGGGGTGAGGTGAGATTTGAGTTTCTGCAAGAAAGAGTAGGTGTGGATTGGTAGACTGAAGATGGTAGTGGACACTATTAAGGTTGGAGTTTAGGCCATTGTTGTTGGTGAAGTGGATATGTAAGGTTCTGTGAGGCATATGTTTGACTGCAAGAGTCTTGCATATTTCGTATGCAGCACCAGCATGCATCTGTCTCAATGGCAGATACTAGTGGTGTCCCACTTGATTTTTGCACTAATTTAGCTTGTTTGTAGCCGATGATCCAACTGTTGTCTCCATTTTGATGTTTTTTTTTCAAGTTGTCTTTGAAGATGCCGTTCTTGTTCACTCTGGGCAAATGTTGGGTCTGGTTGAGCATGTATGCATGAGTGGAGGGCAAGTGTCTTTAAACTTGTTGTGGATCACTGTTATTAATTTAGATGTGCTTTTCGGTGTGTCACAAGTCACTTTTATGAAGAGATGAAAGTTCTTTCTGTCCTTTCTTTTATTTATGGTTCAAAAGGATGGCACCTGATGATATTTTTAGAATCAATATTGCATTTTTCTGCAAATTTGATGATGTCTTCTTTTAGTGATTTTTCATTTTCCATCAGAAAGTACTAAATAACCGCATTGAATATTTTGTTTTTGGTCTTCATCGAGTCGTACTGTTGATGCGATTAGGTCATAGAGTTCAGTCATTGGCAAAGATGAACTTGTGTTGCAGTGCTGATTTTCAGTTAGTTGAAACTCAGTTTCCACTGCTCATATTTTGTTGGAAAAAGTTTCGAAGAGATGGTTTCAATCATAGTATTAAGGGGTTGTTTGAGGTTTTCGACTCATTTGCCTAAGTTCAGAAGCTGTTTTACAGAAGGGAGGCACAGTGAACAGAAAAAGGGCTGGTTGAGATTAATAAATAGATTGCATGCCGATTCATCTATTTTTGCCCAGGAAGCATGTAGCCAGTGGCAACAGCACTCGCACAATATACCCCTTTTTTTTTTTTATCGGTGACATCAATTTTACAGCTGCAGCACTTAATGGCTTTGTCAGCGATCGACAGTGCTGCACTGGTGAGACATAGGGTGCTTGTTCATCGATGGCTTTTGTTGCCACCACCTTTGCTTTATATGGTAGGCATAGCGAGCGATTATATGTGGCTGATTTTTCACTGGAAGATAACTGATTTAATGTACTATAAGTACTTACAGGTTGTGCAGAAGTAATCGGTTCCTTAGTGCCCTCTGTTGTCTGCATGGTTAGCCTAGTGGCTGTGCACTTCACAACCATATGCCTGGGGAAGGAGTGTCATAGGTTCAATTCGTGTTGGAGACATGAGGAGCTCAAGGATCTTCCTCAGCCATAGCCAAGTTAGTTGGTCTTGGGCACGGGCAGTAGGAGGTTTTTCATCCCGCAAGCAGGCAAACTGGCCTCGTGAACACACACGGACTACAGTCATGAATACCTCCAATAGGGATGCAGCAGAGGAGTGGCGTGCCAGCTGCATTATTTTTCCGTGACTCCTCATTAGGAGGAGACCCAACCTGTCTGAATCAGATTGAAGGAAGAGATAGATAGATTGGTAGATAGATAGTACCCTCTGTTAAGATTTCCATTTAATGATTGATTTGAATGAAAAACGCTTGCAGTAATAATAAAATGCAAGAGCACAGGTTTAGAGTAGATTGTTCAGAGATGCTGCCTGGTGGAACTGATTGGATATGAGGAATAAGCAAACAAAAGAGTTGGTAGTGGTAAAAAGGGAAAAATTACTCAACTGGAAACAAGGAATAAGATTGGATATCAGGAAGGTGTCGAGAAGGATAAAAGATAATAGTGTGATAAGAAGGGTAGTGTGTTGTCCAGATGTGACAGGGATGAAATGAGGTGAGGATTGAATGATATATTAGTGGATATATGTGAGGATAAAGGAGTGTAGTTTGTTAATGTGTGACCTGAGTTTGAAGGATGAATTAAACTGTATAAGAGTGATGGACTGCATATGAATAGTTTTGGTGTGAGTCATTTGGAGAGAGAGAGAGACTGCTGCTGAAAGTTAGAGAAATGAACACAGAGAATGAATCGGATCAAGTAACAAGCAATGTGAAAGAGCAAGAGAGTAGGAGAGGAGAGATTGAAATGGTGGTTATAAATGAAGTGTGGGTAGCATAAGTATAGAGAAAGAGAGAACAAGTGTGCAAGACAAACAGAGAAATGAGAAGTTTAATGCTCCAAGAGGATGTGAATGCATGTGTAGATGAAAGGGAAAGGGGATGACCTGGGATCAAGAGGAAAATAGTTGGATTTAAAGAAGTAAGATGATTAATGAGAAAAAGAAATGGCTCGAGTTGAGTAAGGAGAAGTCGCATCTAATAAGTGGTATCAGTGAAACTTGCTATAGATCTAGGAATGAGCTGTTATTTTTGTATACAAATGCTAGAAGTGTAAGAAATAAGGCAAATGAAATTATTTAATTAATTGAGTCTGTTCACCACTGAATTGTTGGAATAAGTGAGACATAGTTAGATGAGGATGACAACCTAACACGAATAGAAATGTAAGAGTATGATGTGTTTCATGAATATAGAAAGGGTAAAAAAGGGAGGGGGAGTAGTATGGTAGGGAAAGAGTTATGTCCATACAAGATAAAGATGCAAGAGGGCAAATAGTGGCAGTGGTTTTGAGGTAGTATGGTGTGCAATAAAAGAGAATAGACTGAAATACTTAGTTGCATGTTGTTATAGATGTGGTTATGTGGATGGTAGTGACCATGATATGTATAATCAAATTAGCCAAGCAAATAAGAAAAGGGTGATGAGTATGGGTGATTTTAATTATGGAAATATAGACTAGGATGACGAAATACCAATGGGGAGCAAAGAAAATGAGTTTCTTGAGTTTATGAGGGCTAACTACATTAGGCAATATGTAACAAAGGACAGACGAGGATTGAGGTCTTGGATTTGATCATCTCATCATAAGGCGTTTTAAATGAGGTGTCAAATCACTGACCACTTGGTTAGTTTGACCATGAAGTGTTTACATGGCTGGTTATTAGCAGCTTGAGAACCTTTATGAGAAAAGGGTATATGTGGAACTACAAGACTGGTGTAATAAATTTAGTTTAATCCTTTATCCAAGTAAGCAAAAAAAGTTTGCCAAAGTATCTTCAGGACTGAGGCAACTCAACTTCTTTCCAACATCTTTCTCTAAATCCAGAGTAATTTAATAATAAGGTGAGACACCTTTTGGCAACTCGTGTAGGTAAATATGATTTCTCCATTGCTTCCACCTTGGTATCACCACCTCTGGGTCTGGCTCCCACTGAAGAGACCTCAATAAAAGTTGAAACTGGTTGGAAGCCTGGGTGATGAATGGCAATTCTGTAGGCCATAAAGTTTTAACTGCGGCATGGCTGTTACCCCTAGATGCCATATGAGCAAATGAGCAACTCTGCTCAGTGGTTGGGTGAGGCTACCATGGAATAGAGCCAACGCTGAAAGTTCTTCACAGTGGCAGGGTGAGCCTGTTACTGAGGGGAACAATGCTGAGTTTTTGGAGTTTTGACCTGTACTTGAACATTCAGTAAAGGTTGAAGCTGGTCTGGATAGTGGCCCTTCCCTTAATGCATAGCATTATACATGTCTGCAAGGAGATGTGCTTTGCATTATGGGAGATACTAAGGATAATAAGGATCAGAACTTATTCCACCTTTACCACGAGTTGCCCCATTGCTCAAAATACTTCAGTTGCAAACTTTGTTTGCTTACACATGGATAAAAGATTAAACCAAACATATAATTGGTAGCATAGCCAAGTGAAAAACTTCCATCAACTCAAAAAATAATTAAATTGCTGAAACCAACTTTCATATGTAAAGATAAGGATGTCATTTTACCTATGTACAAGGCCTTAATAAGACTCGGTCTGCAGGTTATCCTAGTATGATGGTACAACATGACAGAATTTCATGCCGGCTGGGCTGTCTGCCAGTTAAACAAGAGCTCCCTGTTGTTTTCGTTAGGGAACCAGAGTTAATAGCAAAAAGTCAGCTACTGGAACAAATCTTAGATCATGTCCAACTCAACATCACCAGAGTTTAAGATTGGTACTATCAACATAAGAAGTATGAATGGGAAGGAAATGGAGATGGCTGAGGAATTCGATAAGTACCAGATCAACATAATAAGGGTGGCAGATACCAAAAAGACCAAAACTGGTGAGATCTTTCTAAGCAACAAATACAAAATGTTATATTCAGGCAAAAACAATCAGGGAAAAGAAGGCATAGCTACGGTATTCAACACTAAATATGATGATAATCTTCTTGAATGGGAGACAATATCAATGTTGGCAAATGTCAGAATGGGGAACTGGACAAAGAGACTTATTTGTGCCTGTGTTCCCACAGAAAATTTTACTAAGGTAGAAGCGGAGGAATTATTTGAGGCTTTAGAGAAAGCAACTCACAGAATGAAAAAGGAAAAGTCGGTCCTTGTTGGGGATCGAAATAAGAGAGTGGGAAATGATTGCCAGACATACAAAAATATTTTTATAAAATTTGGAGAAGGCAGCAAAGCTAATAATAATAGATACCTGTTGGATTTCTGCTCATGAACATGGGCTGGTTATTACTATCACTGTTTTTTTATCGCGATCATGATATATTGGAAAGGTCAAGAGAAGACTGACTGATTAGGGTGGTAATTGGTCTTTGCGATATGAAGACAGATTGAAGGAACATAATTTGCAAAGTTTCATGAATAGGAAGAGGAAAGCATACACGATTGAAACATACAAATTGGTCAGTGATTTTTACCAGATTAACATAGAAGAAATTTTTCATAGTAAAAGGGAAATAGGGAAAAACAAGGCAATATACCTGGAAGCTGTATAAGATGTGTGTTTGTTTGCATGTGTGTGAGCAGGGATATAAGTAGCAGATTATTTACATGGAGAGCAGTTAGTGAGTGGAATGTACTGCATGACACTTTTAATGTGTATATATGGATTTTGCTAAAGGGAGGTCATGTTTTAGTAATCTACTTACTTATTACAATAAAGTGACTGCTTCCTTGGACAGAGGAGAAGAATATACAGTAATATACTTAGATTTCGCAAAGGCTTTTGATAGAGTACTTCATGATAAATTGATAGTCAAACTACAGCAGATGGGGTTGGATATTAGATTAGTGCATTGGATTGGAGACTGGCTATTTGATAGGTATCAACAAGTTGTGTATAAGGTAGCGATATCTAGGAAAAGGAAAGTCACAAATGGAGTGCCTCATTGGTCTGTTTTGGGGCCATTACTGTTTAACTTGTATATTAATGATATAGGTAAAGATTTGGATGGAGATATTCAGTTGTTTGCAGATGATGCAAAGTTGGGATGAACCATGAAGAGTAGTGAAGATGTTGTAGCCTTTCAAGAAGACTTGAATAAATTGAGTGATTTTGCACGAAAATGGAGATGTGAGTTCAATCTTACAAAATGTAAGGTTTTAAAATTTGGAAAACCAAGATTGGATGCAGAATTTATGTTTCGTGAGGATATATTGTTGGAGGTGGAAGAAATAAGAGATCCGAGGGAGATAGTAGATAAGGATCTGAAATTTAGGGGACACATCTCCAAAATTGTGAAGACAACACAAAGACTTCTGGGAACGATGTGGAGGACACTGACGTGTAGAAGTAGAGAGATTCTTCTTCCATTGTATAAGGCTTTGATTAGGCCACACATGAACTATTGTGTCCAGATTTGGTCGCCTAGTTTTCAGAGGGATGAAGAGAGGTTGGAAAGGGTCCAAAGGCAATTGAATAAGGTAGTTTCTGACCTCTGGAATGTTGAGTATGAGGAAAGATTGAGAAGATGTAATTTCAGAGTCTGGTGGACAGGAGAAAGAGGGGAGATATGATAGAGACCTACAAGTTGGTAAGGGGTTGTTAGAGGATCAATGCTGGAGAAGTTCTACAGAAAATAGGGGGAGATCGGAGGAGAACTAGCAGTCATCTCTGGAAACTGTATAAAGAGGGTGTGAGTTGGGGAGTGAGAGGCAGGTTTTTTTTTTTGTGCAGAGTTGTGAATGATTGGAATGTTATGGCTGAGAGTGTGGTGTGTGCAAGGAGTTTGAATGTGTTCAAGGCACGGTATGATGAGCTGTGTGTGTGTGTGATAAAAGGACCTCCCAGATGTGTCTTTGACTCCATGAGGTCTTGGGGTAATAATAATAATAAATATAATAATGATATATTGAATGAATTTAAAGCACAGTTTGATAGGTTTGGGTGTGTACTAGTGTGTACCTCCCATGATGAGTTTTTTGATACCATGGAGGTTTGATGTTACTAATAATAAAGGTGTTGGTAAAATGGAACTACCAAACTCTGGGCCAGTTTGTTCTTCTATAGTTGTTAAGATTTCACAGCACTCTTGTGGTGATTGTAAATAGAAATTTAATGTTCAGAGGACATATTGTGATGGTTGTGAAGAGATCTCAGCGAATTGTTGTAATATTTTGCAGGACATTAACCATGAGGTATAAAAGAGTGGTTGTCTCATTGTGTGAAGCATTGGTCAGGTCACATGTGGATTTCCCTGCTCAGAACTAGTGTCCAGGATTTGAAGAAAATAAAGTAACTTTGAGGAAGGTACAGGAAAGAATAATGAAAATTATATCAAGACAAACTGATCTTGGTTGTGAGGCCAGACTAAGGGCATATAGACTGCAGAGTTTGGTGGATACAGGACAAGGGGGGGGGGGTATGACTGAGGTGTTTAAGATGTTGAAGATTTAATATTGCATTGAAACAGGGGAAAGATTTTGATATATCAGAATAAGTAAGTCATCTCTGGAAATCGCAAAAGGCATAGAGAGAGTGTTGGGAGCATGGAGAGAGAGAGAGAGAGAGAGAGAGAGAGAAAGTGTCCATTATTATTATTATTATTATTATTATTATCATTACGACCCCAAGACCTCATGGAGTCAAAGACACATCTGGGAGGTCCTTTTATCACACACATATCTCATCATACCGAGCCCTAAACACACTCCTTGCAGACACCACACTCTCAGGCGAGGAATTCCAATCATTCACAACTCTGCACGAAAAAAACTGCCTCTCACTCCCCTACTCACACCCTATTTATACAGTTTCCAGGGATGACCTCTGGTTCTCCCCTGATCTCCCACTATTCTCTGTAGAACTTCTCCACCATTGATCTCATAACAACCCCTTACCAACTTGTAGGTCTCTATCATATCTCCCCCTCTTCCTCCTCTCCACCAGACTCTTCAAATTACATCTTCTCAATCTTTCCTCATACTCAATATTCCAGAGATCAGAAACTACCTTAATCAGTCTCCTTTGGATCCTTTCCAACATTTCTTCATCATTCTGAAAACATGGTGACCAGATCTGGGCACAATAGTCCATGTGTGGCCTAATCAAAGCCTTATACAAAGGAACAAGTATAAGACTTTGATTCAGGAGCCTTTCTGTTGTCTTCACAATTTTGGCAATGTGTCCCCTAAATTTTAGATCCCTATCCACTACTTATTACACTTCACCCCCAGATCTCTTATTTCCTCTACCTCCAACAATACATTCTCAGCAAGCATAAATTCTGCATCCAATCTTTGTTTTCCAAATTTTAAAACCTTACATTTTGCAACATTGAACACGCATCCCCATTTCCTTGCTTAATAACTTAATTTATTCAAGTCTTTTTGCAAAGCGCCACAACATCTTCACTACCCTTTATGGTTAGTCCCAACTTTGCATCATCTGCAGACAACTGAATATCTCTATCCAAATATTCGCTAATATCATTAATATACAAGTTAAATAGTAATGGCCCTAAAACAGATCCTTAGGCACTCCACTAGTGACTTTCCTTTTCTTGGATATCGCTCCCCCATACACAACTTGCTGATACCTATCAGATAGCCAGTCTCATCTGCTCTAGTTTAACCGTCAACTTATCATGAGGTACTCTGTCAAAAGCTTTTGCAAAATTCTAGTATATTACTGTGTATCCTTCTCCTCTGTCCAAGGAAGCAGTGACTTTATTGTAATAAGAAAGTAGATTACTAAAACATGATCTCCCTTTAGCAAATCCGTGCTGTCCATCAAAGATTATACCATTGTTCTCTACCCAACTCTGGATCTTAGTTCTCACAAGCTTTTCCAACAACTTAACCACAGCACCTGACACACAGAGAGGCCTATAGTTTGATGCTTGAGTTCGATCACCTCCTTTATAAAGTGGCACAATCTTGCCCTCCTTTCACTCCTTAGGAACTTGACCAAGTTCAAGACTCATATTAAAAAGATATGTCAAGGAAGGTGTCAACTCTCTGGCACTTTTCTTTCAGAATACGTGGTGATATATTATCAAGTCCCACTGCCTTATTCACATCTAGTGTACTCAACTCCCTAAACACCTCTTGCTCACTTATAATCAGTCTCTCCTCCCCATCAACAACTGTTCTCAATCTCTCCATGAAGTCACGTTCAAAAGATTGAAAGATCTTTATGAACTGCTCATTAAGTATCTCCGTGACACATTCTGCAACAGCTGTCTTTATACCATTTTCTCCAATCAATGTCATCCTTCCATAATTATTCTTTCTTTTGCTGGCTACATATTGAAAGAACTCCCTAGAATTCTTTTTGGCTTCATTAGCTGACTGCTGTTCATACCTCTCTTTAGCTACTCTTACCAACCAAGTCACCCTCCTTGCCTGGTCTTTGTAGACCTCATGAAATTGGTTATTTCCACTTCTCATGTGCTGCTTCCACAATGCCCTTTTTCTCTGTATCGCATGCTTAATCTCTTTATTCATCCATCTCACACCTATCTTATTTAACCTTCTCACCCTTGGAATACATTCAGACATTGCATCTTCTAGATAGTTTTTGAAAATTCCCCAAGCTGCATTGATCTCTTTTCAAGCTAACTTGTCATTACATGCTACACCCGCAAGCTGTCTCCTGAGCTCTTAATAATCCCCCCCCCCACTTGTAGTTCCACATATACCCTTTTCTCACAGGGATCCTCGCACTGCTGGCAACCACCCAGGTAATCACCTCATGGTCACTCTCACCAAGTGGATGATTTTGATTTCACACTTCATTTATAATTACACCCTCTGATGAGATGACCAAATCGAAGACCCTTAATCCTCCTGCGCCCTCTGTTACATATTGTCTGAGGGAGTTATTCCCTCAAAAACTCAAGAAACTCATTTTCTTTTCTTCCAGTTGCTATCTCATCATTCCAGTCTGTATTGCCATAATTAAAATCACCCATAGTGATCACCCTTTTCTTATTTGCTTGGCTAATTTGACTATACATTTCACTATCACCACCATCCACATTACCAGGTCTATAACAACATCCCACCAAGTATTTTATTCCATTCAGCTCTATCTCACACCATACTGCCTCAAAACCACTGGCACTATTTCCGTCTTGCATCTCTACTTTGTATGGACATAACTCTTTCTCTATCATCAATAGCACTCCCCCTCCCTTTTTTACCCCTTCTATCCTCACGAAACACATCATACCCTTCCATCTCTATTCCTGTCAGGATTTCATCCTCTTTCAACCATGTCTCACTTATTCCGACAATCTTTGGGTGAAGAGACGCAATTAGCGCAATCATTTCAACCAATTACTACAAGTACTAATTGGTATACAAATTAGTATTTGTATACCAATGCTAGTATTGGTATATAAATACTAGCATTTGTATACCAATGCTAGTATACAAACACAATGGCTCATTTCTGGTTCTACAGCAAGTTCCACTGATACCACTCACTCGATATGATCTCTCCATGCTAGACTGTTGACATTTCCCTTTCTGCTTCTTCATTTTAGATCCCTTTTCATCTCCAACTGTTTCCTCTTGATCCCTGGTCATCCTATTCCTTTCCTGCTTACACATGCTCTCACCTCCTCTTGGAGCATCCACCTTTCTCACGCTGTGTACCCCTATCCACCCTGAGTCTTCCCGTTTCTCTGCTCCTCTTGCACATCCATTCTCTCATTTTCTGTACTCATACCACTCACTTCCCCATTCATATCCACTTCTTCATCTCTCCTGTCTTACTCTCCTGCTTGCTCCTCCACATCACTCCCCCCCTTTCTATCTGATTCATTCTCTCTATTCACTTCTCTACCTTCCAGCAGCAGTCTCTCCAAGCGACTCACATCATAACCACTTACAGTTCACTTCGTCCCTTAAACTCATTCCACACATTAACAAACTGTACTCCCATCTCCTCACACATTTCAGCCAAAATATTATTCATAATCCTTGCTGTCCACCTCATTTCACCACAGTCATACCTACGCAACACACTGACTACCCTTCCTGTCACACTCTTTGTCCTCTCAAATCATTTGTACCAATTAATACTATTAACTCTTTTGTTTGCTCCCCGTTCATATCCAATGCCTCAATCACTCTACTCATTTTACCTCCTGAAAAACATACCTTGTGCATTCTATCCTGTAGCACACCTTTAATAATAGAGTCGCCATACAACGCCACTCGCTGATCTTTCGTTAACTCTTTCATGCCATCATGATTTATTTTAATAGTTTTGACCTGAATTTTCTTAATTTCATTCCGCATCCATTTCATTTCTTGCCTCATCCAATCAAATTCAACTTCCGAATCTCGAGAGACATTCTCTCTATCATTAAATTTTTCTGACTTTCTAACTCTCGAACCCCTCTTCTCACTTTCACTCTAATTCAACCTTCTTTGTTTGCGTACTTTCAGTCAAACATACATCTAGCTTTTGCTATCATTCTTCTCACTTTCACTCTCATTAACTTCCTTTGTTTCTGTACTTTCGGTCTAACATGCGTACAACTTTCGCCATCATTCATTCTTTTTTTGCTATCATTCATTCTTTCAATTTTTTTCACTTTCGATTTCTGTGTCACGCCATTTCTAGTTTCATTCGTTCTCTCAATTTCGTTTCCTTCTGCCACTCTCACCTCACTTTCTTTTTTAACATCTGTTACGGTTTTCAAATCACTCTTTTTGTTTTTTACTGATTTTTTAACATTTTTTCGCCTCTCTCTCTCTCACCATCCTTCTCTTTCAAACGTGCACTCATTTTGTCTGCAACATTCTCATTACTAACACTTTCTGTCATCAATTACATATTTGCATTCATCAGTTCCTCATTCAGGTCACACTTCACACACACACCCTTCTGCCATCCATGCTAAACATCCACAAATCGTTCATGTAATGGAATGAATACATATAACAGACCTCACACTTAACGAAACGACTGAAATCTGAATTAAAATCATGGAATGACAATGCCGCTGCCATTTTTTTTTTCTCTGCAGGTTACTAGGTCTAATAATAATGATTTCGTAATTAAGTTTAGGCAAGAAAAATCCCCAACACTAATAATACCGGTAACGCACAACATTTAAAACCACTCTTACTCAAACAATTACGCATATATATCTGAGAGGATGATAAAATTGAAAATGATTATTGAGTTTAAACAGCAGTACAATGGTCCAATGGACTTTGTCTTGACAACCATTAACCTCCCAAGATGAGTCTTGTGGTTTCATGGAGGGGTCAAGAAAATAATAAGTAGAAAAAGAAGAATTCCATCTGCAATCTAGTGGAAAGGAAATGGAGAGATGACATGATTAATTATAAGAATAGATTTCTCATGAAATCTGTTTGGCTAAACAAGTCTGCCCATGATGAGCTGTATGTCACTGACACCATGGAAGTTTTCTGGTACTAGGAATTCAGAATTTTATGCATATAGTACATTGAAGTGTTTGTAAGGAGAGGATGAAAGTCTTGCTGCTCATTATCTCTTTTCTGCCACAGAATTCTAAGAATAATAATAAAAATAATCTTATTAGTTTTGTCCTCCAATAAACTATTACATGATTACAACCATGTTCATTTAATTTAGTGTTTTGCATTATAACTATTTAAATATCACATTTTGTTTTAACAATTCCTTAGAAAATCTAATAAATTACAAATCTGTAAAAAACATGATACTGTATAGTTTTATTTCTAGATTTTTCTTCCTTATTACCCACTCTAAATTAACTGAAGTATATTGTGTTTAGTAACTTTAGCAATTTTTCTCTTTGTGCAGCTAAATATTCGTGCTGAAGTAGAGATTGATGAATCTGGTTATGCTGCAGTAGATGGCATATATTTGAAGGACTGTGCAACCCCAAGTAGTAAGTTATTAATGCTATTTATTAGACTCTGAATGCAGATCTTCTTAATAGGCCTTCACAGTTTTCTATGATAGATTTATGCTGGTCAATAGAGATTCTGCATCTAGGTCAAAACAAGTGGATGTTGTATATTTTAGGTTATAGAATTAAAAAAACAAAACAAAACATGAAACTTTTCTTGCACATTAGGATTTATCATAACATGTAATCCCAAACAAAAATTTGAGTTAGGGTAGTGGGGGGGGGGGAATGCTGTAGTTTGTAAAAGAAATGTATTAAAATTTAAGCACCTACATATTTTACTATATTTACAGTAACTAAGAAAATAAATTTTAAAAAGTGCAGTCAAATTTAAAACACTCCTTATTCATAAGAAAAGGTACTTATAAAAGGAAACCTTCTTTTTTTTTTATTATATGCATCTGAGCATGTCTCCCTTAAGAAACCAAGAATAATCTCCCATCATACTAGCATTTTGTTTTTCTGGTGTATCATACTGAATCTTGAAATTTTACTAAAATAAAGAGCCAAAAGGCTTCATTTATTTCCTTTTGTTTATTTAATAATGTGTGTAGAACAAGTGTGGGAGATGAAGTTGATACCGTTAGTATCTTCACAGACAACCACAAACATCCATGCCCACAGCAGGATTCGGACCTGCAGCCTTTTGGCTGGAGAGCGGATAAGCTAACTACTCAGCCAACCAGGCCAGGAATCTTGAAATTATTCACACCCCTGCATTTACCACTCATTCCATGCCAAACTTCCAGAGATGGCTTCTCATTCTTCCCATCTCACCCTCAACTTTTTTTTCTTATTATAATCCCTTCTGTATGAATCTGGTAAAATACCTTACTTCAAAGCAATTAAGATGGTTTCCTCTGATCATCAACTTATAGATATTTGGAGAGCCAGAAACCCTATACATGATGCCATGTAGTCGAGTCACCAAAACTGCACAAGAATGGATTGATTCTACTTATCACCCGGTCTAAAAGAGCAAATAATTTCTATACATAGTGTATGCATAGCTGAAACAATTTTGTGAAGAAGTACTACTTTTAGACTAGAAATAGATAGACAGTCTGGCTTTAAGTCAGTGTTGAGAGAAAAATGTGAAGCTTGATTAACAGAAAAGAAGTTCCATCACAGATAAAAACTTCAGAGACTGTCAAAAGACCTAAGGTGGTATTCCAATGATAAAAAGTTATGAAGCTATATACAGGTCTAATACACAGCAATCTAATAGAAATAACCATGAGAGAAAAAGAATAGCTCAAGAACAAAACTTCAAAACAAGGCTTCAGTTCTGGAAATCAGATGTTACCTGTGCAGAGTTCGATAGAAAAACATTTCTGGATAGTGACAGAAGAGAGACCTATCAGCAAAATTATTGTAGGTGTCAACACAGTGGAGAAAGCCACATATATTTAGAAGGAGTTTACCAACCATCAGGAGGCCTTTTCTGACAAACCAATGAGTTTTAAGCCCAGAATGCAGCATATACCCAGTTTGCCACTACATAATTAAGCCTTATGCATGCTTCAATAACAGTGTCATAACTCAAACAAGCAGCCAAGGAATGTAAATTATAAAAAGAACCAGAACTAGATGGTCTCAGTGTAGAATTTTACAAATTAATGTGGGACTTAATATCACCAATACTATAGGTTTTATTAAACTTTTTTTGACTGAGCTCGTTGTCCTAGAATTCAGTAGAAGTTACATTGTATATACTTATTGTTATTATTTTTTTAAAGGAAACCTATCATTATAGTGTCCCATTCTCTTTTAGAATATAAAGGTGCTAACCAGGATTATAAACACAGTAGAATAAAATAAGCATTCCGCGCATACTAGTACACAGACTTGCAGCATCCCCAGTAGGGAAATGAGTTTTAAACTATTTCTACTGCAGGATGTCATTCAGCTCTCTAGAAACAAAAATTATCCAGTAGTAATCCTCACAATATATATAAATACTTACATCCTATTCTGGAACTTATAAACTACTAATAAAATACAACCTTTGCATCATGTTCAAACCCTAAGTCCAATTTCAAACTCTGATCTGCTCTCCAAGGGAAAAATTCCATCCTTCAGCATATTCTGAAGGATATGCCAAAAGATGGAATGGATGAAGAAAGAGATTAAGCATGCGATACAGAGAAAAAGGGCATTATGGAGGCAGCATAAGATAAGTGGAAATCACTAATTCCATGAGGACTACAAAGACCAGGCAAGGTGGGTGACTTGGTTGGAGAGTAGCTAAAGAAAGGTATGAACAGCAGTTTGCTAATGAAGCCAAAAGAATCCTAAGGAGTTCTTTTGATATATAGCCAACAAAAGAAAGAATGATTATGAAAGGATGACATCGATTGGAGAAAATGGTATAAAGACAGCTGTTGCAGAATGTGTCGCAGAGATACTTAATGAGCAGTTCATAAAGATCTTTCAATCTTTTGAACGTGACTTCATGGAGAGATTGAGAACAGTTGTTGATGGGGAGGAGAGACTGATTATAAGTGAGCAAGAGGTGTTTAGGGAGTTGAGTACACTAGATGTGAATAAGGCAGTGGGACTTGATAATATATCACCGCGTATTCTGAAAGGAAAGTGCCAGAGAGTTGACACCTCCCTTGACATATCTTTTTATTACAAGTCTTGCACTGGGTCAAGTTCCTAAGGAGTGGAAGGAGGCTAAGATTGTGCCACATCATAAAGGAGGTGATAGAACTTAAGCATCGAACTATAAGCCTATCTGTGTGTGTCAGATATTGTAGTTAAGTTGTTGGAGAAGCTTGTGAGAACTAGGATCCAGAATTGGGTTGACAACAATGATATTATCTTTGATGGATAGCATGGATTTGCTAAAGGAAGGTCATCTTTTAGTAATATACTTACTTATTACAATAAGGTGACTGCTTCCATGAACAGAGGAGAAGGATACAGTAATAGAGGCTACTCTCTAGGCACTTCGTCCTTTAATGCTATGGCCTTTGCAGACGATCTTATTCTCATAGCCTCTACTAAGATAGGCTTGCAGGAACTCCTTGACTGGGCAGTTGACTTCTTCTCTATTCGAGGACTTTCTATTAATGTAGAGAAGTCCTGCTCTTTAGCTCTTGTCACCTCTGGGCGTGAGAAGAAACTTAAGGTCGAGACCATAGAGTTTTCCCTGCACAGGAGGCTGTTGCATGCTTTGACCATCCTGGAAGAGTGGAGATACCTCGGTATCATGTTCACCCCAAAGGGAAGGTCTTCTGTCTCTTCTATCCTAGAACCTGGGATCGCTTCTTTGAGGATAGCTCCTCTTAAGTCCCAGCAAAGACTGTTTCTCCTTTCCCACTATCTCGCTTTTACCACAAGTTGGTGCTTGTAGGACATATATCTCAGTACTGTCCTGAATGGACAGGGCTGTCATTCAGCCATGAGATCATGGCTCCGACTGCTGCCCGACACCCCTACTGCATATTTTCATGCAAGAGTGAAGGATGGTGGGCTCGGGGTTCCTTCACTTAGATGGCTGATCCCACGCCTGCAGCTGCCAAGAAACATGAAATTAGAACTGTCTTCTTCCCATATCTGCAGAGACCTTTCAATAGCCTATTAATACAAGAAGACTTTAAGCAGGCTAATGGCTGGTCCCATTATCAGGGTACCTTAATCGAGTCAGCACCCGTAGAACACAAGAGGTGGGCATCTCTGTTGCACTGTTCTGTAGATGGTGTTCCTTTAAAAGAGTCATATCTGGTGCCTTCCCAGCATGATTGGGTAAGGGATACACCAGACACCTCCCTGGGTTTGAGTATATTGACTTTATCAGGACGAGGATCAATGCTCTGCCTACTCGAGCCCACAGAGCTCGATGGGGTAGTAATGACTCAAACTGTAGGGTAGCTGCCGCTACAGTGAGACATTGTCTCATATAGCCCAGTGTTGCTTCCGCGGATCAATGGGGTCTGCATGCGGAGACATGACGCATGGTCTCCATTCTGAACAACCACTTTAAGAACAAAAGTTGGGAGACCACAGTGGAACCACATTATAGGACCTCCGCAGGTTTGTGTAAGCCAGACTTGGTGATTAAAAGAGATGGTGACATTTGGGGTTGATGCCCAGGTGGTGGGAACAGGGTGCCCACTAGCCTGTAGCTATAATAATAAAGTGAACTACTATAAAAATAACCAAGGTATAGTTAGTAAGATATGGGAGGAGCATGGGGCAACTCCAAGGTTTACTAGCATCACCATCTCTTTACATGGCGTATGGAGTGCAGATACTTATAAGGACTTAAAACAGCTTGGGCTTACATAGAAGGATATAAAAGTTCTTTCCTTGAGAGCCCTACAGGGTACACTGGTGGCGTGGAGTTGCCATACAATGATAACTAGAACAGCCGTAGGGTAAAACACTTGTAAAGGCTTAGACCTATATCAAGTCTGGACGAGATGTCTGGACATGATGTAAGGGTGGTACTGCTCATAACCAGTACAAAGATTAAAAATAAAAATAACAAAAAAAAATAACAAGTGGTGTACCTCAAGGATCAGTGCTTGGTCCACTGTTATTCATTCTGTACATTAATGATATTGGGGAGGATTTGACAAGCGACATACAGCTATTTGCTGATGATGCAAAGATAGGTAGGGTAATCAGGAATGCCACTGATATGTAGTACTTGCAGAATGATTTGAATAGGCTGGAATTATGGGCATGGGAAAACGGGTGTCAGTTCATTGTCAGTAAATGTAAAGTCATTCACTTTGGCATGATTAGATATCCAATGTCATATTATATTGGTGGGATTAAGCTAGAGGAGACTGATGAGGCTAGGGATCTTGGAGTTAATAGATAGGAAGTTGAATTTCATGCGCCATGTGGCAAAGATTGCAAAATACAACTCAAAAGATAATTGCAATGCTGAAACAAAATTTCACATGTAAAGATAAGGATGTTATTTTGCCTCTTTACAAGGCCTTGATAAGACCTCACTTGGACTATTGTGTGCAGGTCTGGTCTTCTGGTTTCCTTGTGATTCTGAATTATTGGAGAGAGTACAAAGGAGAGTGTTAAAAATGATATCAGGATTGTGGAATACTGATTATGAAGACAGATTGAGAATTTGTAGACTGCAGACACTAGCAAATAGGAGAAAGAGATGTGATATGATTGAGACATACAAACTTCTCAAAGGGTCATACAGGATTTCAATTGATGGAATTTTTCATTTTATGGAGGGTGGGGAAAGGACGAGAGGGCATCCATGGAAGCTGAGAATGATGACCATCAAGAAGGGTTTTTAGGGCTAGATTTTTCTCTCAGAGAGTGGTGTGTGATTGGAATGGATTGCCTTCGGATGTTGTGAGTGCAAGCAGTGTGAATGAATTCAAGAATAAGTATGATAGCTGGTGTGTGTCATTATGTGGCTTCCCTCGATGAGTCCCTGACTCCCTGGAGGGCTCTCTTAATAATAATAATAATCCCACCAATATAATATGACACTAGATATTTGATCACACCAAAGTGCATGATTTTATATTTAGTGACATTGAACGGACATCCATTGTCCCATGACAATAATTCCAGGCTATTCGAATCATTTTGCAAGTACTGCATATCAGCTACACTCCTGCTTACCCAACATATCTTTGCATCATCAGCAAATAGCTGTATACTGCCTGTCAAATCCTTTCCAATATCATTCATCTACAGATTGAATAACAGTGAACTAAGAGCTGATTCTTGTGGTACATCACTGATCACTTTATATTTTGCTTGCTCATACCTCTCATATAACACTTTTTGATATCTGGCAGTTAGCTGTCCTCTTATTATTATTATTATGATTCAGGTCTCCATGGAGTGAAAACACTCATTGTAGGCCCATCATAGAATACACAGTGTCTATCATACCACTCTTTGAACTCAAGCACCATTCTATCAGGCAATGCAATCCATGGGTCATCCACCCTCCATCCAAAAAACCACTCCTCCCCCTCTTGCTCACAACTTCCTTTTGTAACTTACAGGGATGGTGCCTTGTCCTTGCTCCTTCCCATTGTTCCACCAAGCGAAATAACTCCCCAGTGTCAACTTTGCAACTGCCTTTCAACAGTTTAAAAGTCTCAATTATATCACCTCTCCTTACTCTATGCACCAAAGTCTGTAGTCCACATTCCCTCAGCCTGTTTTCATAACTAACACTGTACAGTTCTGATACCATCTTTGTTATCTGCCTCTGCACCCTTCCCACAGTTAATTTATTCTTTTCAAATCCTGGGGACAAAATTTGAGCACAATAGTCCAAGTGTGATCTAATCAGGGCTTTATACAATAGAATGACAACTCTTTTATCTCTGCAGGACAGCATCCTTCTCAGTATTGCCCTAATCCTCTCGGTTACCTTCACAACCTTTGCAATATCGTCCCTGAATTTCAGGTTTCTATCAATCATCATCTCCAGATCTCTTGTCTCCCCTACCTCCTCCAGTACAGTTCCTTTAAGAAAGTATGCAGCCTCCCATCAGTGTATCCCAAACTTTAAGACTTTACATTTGGCTGCATTAAATTTAACTTTATACTCCATTCATTTGCCCATTTATCCAGTTTATTCAAATCCTCTTGCAGGACTACCACACCAGCACTATGACTAATAACTAGGCTTGCCAGACATCCTGTATTTTATGTCAAATTTTGCTGTCCTGTATTGTACTTGTAGGGACAGCCTATTGTCCCATATTTTATTGAAAAGATAAAATTATAAATATTATGTTACGCAATCATGATTTTCAATATTCTTTTTGAATAATCCAACTTAATTATTATTATTATTATTATTACCCCAAGACCTCATGGAGTCAAAGACTCATCTGGGAGGTCCTTTTATCACACACACAGCTCATCATACCGTGCCTTGAACACATTTAAACTCCTTGCAGACATCACACTCTCAGGCAAAGCATTCTAATCATTCAACTCTGCATGAAAAAAACCTGCCTCTCACTCTCCTACTCACACCCTCTTTATACAGTTTCCGAAGGATGACCTCTGGTTCTCCCCAGATCTCCCACTATTTTCTGTAGAACTTGTCCAGCATTGATCCTCTAGCAACCCCTTACCAACTTGTATACAATAGGTCTCTATCATATCTCCCCTCTTCTGCCTGTCCACCAGACTCTGCAAATTACATCTTCTCAATCTTAACTCATACTCGACATTCTGGAGGTCAGAAACTACCTTAGTCAATCGCCTTTGGACCCTTTCCAACATCTCCTTATCCTTCTGAAAACCAGGTGACCAAATCTACACATTAAATATACAGGTTAAACATTAATGGTCCCAAAACAGACCCCTGATGCACTCCACTAGTGACTTTCCTTTTCCTGGATATCACTCCCCCATACACAACTTGTTGATACCTATCAAATAGTCAGTCTCCAATTCAATGCACTAATCTAACATCCAACCCCATCTGCTCTAGTTTGACTATCAATTTATCATGAGGTACTCTATCAAAAACCTTTGCGAAATCTAAGTATATTACTGTGTATCTTTCTCCACTCAATTAACTTAAGTTGATTTCTAAGCCATAAGAACTCACAATTTGAGGAAATTAACTGTGTTTACAGTTTATGGTGGAGCATGATGGCAACGGTCCCTTTCATTAGTCACTTTTTATGTAGTATAAGCATTTTGTTTATAATTCTGTACGAATACATTGCATTTGCTTATTTTCAAACAGTTCTTATTTGGACATTGTGCAGTGCAGTATCAGTACAGTACGTGGATGTTATTTCAATAATTATTAAAAAATAATATCGCCTTTTTCGAACGTGCACTATTTGGTTAATATATAATTAAAGGTAAATTAATTCCTGTTTCTTTTCTTAATCCCTTAACAATGCCCAAATGAAAGTGCATTTTTAATGATGATTATTCGAAAGAATGGAATTTTATTGCCAAACGAAAACATAACAACGAAGTTGAATACAGAATCTGTAGATGATCAGTTATTATTGCACGTGGGGAACAATTGGATATTACACAACATATTAACACTCAGAAACACAAATTCAGCAGTTCCAGTTCCAAAAATATTGATACTTATTTTGTAATACCGAATACTAGCAATGAAAAAAAAGTTATTGCTGCTGAAATAACTATGGCATTTCATGTCATAAAGCATAATTATTCTTTAATTTCTAATGATTGTGGCAGCAAACTTGTTCCTATATTTTCGGATTCTCAAATTGACACACAATTTTCAAGTGCTAGAACAAAATCAAGTTCAAGTACAATCACAAAGTGATTTAGAAGTACAATATTATGGTATTTCAACTGATGCGAGTAATCACAAAGCTAAAAAATTTTTCCTTTAATAATTCAATATTTTACTGTAGTAATGGTTTACAAATAAAATTATTATTTCTTACATCTGTACAAAACGAAATGTCAGATACAATATCAAATTTCTGTCTCGAAACTTTAAAACATCATTCAATAGATGTCGTAAAATGTACTGCATTTGGTGGAGACAATGCGAATAAGAATTTTGGAGGACTAATTCTTCGAGGGACAAATAATGTCTTTGCAAAACTTAAATACTCCTGTAATGAAAATTTGGAAGGAATTGGTTGTTCAGCACATATATTGAACAACTGCATACAAATGCAAACTGCAGCTGATGTATTATCAGTTGACATTGAGGCAGTTGTTATGAAACTCATTACGTATTTTAGTAACTATGCAGTTCGGACAGAATGGCTTAAAGAGTTCTGTGAATTTGTTAACTCAGAATATTAGTCTCTGTTATCTTATTCTAATACTCACTGGCTCTTATTAGGAAATACAATAAAGAATTATACATTTATTTGAGACACTTAAGGCATTCTTTAATTCAGAAAAAAAAATGTAAAAATTTTTGGTAGACTTCTTTAACAGTCCATTAAGTAACGCATTACACTTATTATATAGCATACAGTGTATTTTTAATAAACAAATTTTGAAAATTAAAGGAAGAAAAATAAGTGTTATGGAAGTACTCAGTGTCTTACATGAAACTTTAGAACTGACGAAAGCAAGAGCTGTTGATAAATTTATTCCAACCAATTTGAAGACAGTTCTTAATGAAATTGAAATTTCAAAAAAGATAATTTAAATGAATTAGAAAATTTTTATGGCACATGTTACAATTGAAGGGCGCAGGGGAAAAATAACTTCAGTCCATGTTATTGACTTCTGAAAAAAACATAATTAAATTTTCCTTGTTGTCAAAATGCAAGTAAACATAGCATAACAAAATAAAAAAATAATAGATATGGTACATTCATGTACATTAAGCATAATTAATTTAAATAGTACTTAAAAATTAAAAAAAACAAATGGCAAATAATGGCCTTTTTGTTGAAATGGCCGGACTGAAGTGGTTTTTCCCTGGTAAATTCCGGCTAAGTTGGTGCCTATGTAAAAAATGGTTGTTATGCACATTTTTTTATTAATCGGATTGGTAATATCTGATTTTTTCATTAATTATTTAATTTATAAATAATGATCAGATCGCATTCCTTGTTTTAAAGATAATAGGTACTAAAGGAATTATTATACTATAGTAATAAGATTAATAAGAGTTTTGGTCATTATAGTTCCCTAATAAGTTAAAATCATGAATAATTCTTTTTCATTCGGCATCAGGAATAGTTTCGAAACAACGATACCTTTTGCATAAACAGTCAGGACCAACTTCGTGCGTTGTTGTGCGAAGAATTTTCATTACATCTCTCCTACCTGTCTTTTTTCGTTTCTTTGTAAGATTTTCTTTAGTACCAGCTTCACTTTCATTAGAACTATTAGAATAATCACTTATCACTTTCACACTACTTTTTATTATTAAAAAACAATTAAAACACTCGTAAAACCAAACAGTAAAACTATAATCAAAACTAGTAGTGATTCAACAAACCACTGATAACAAAATAATGGCTGATGCAATAGTGATAATAGTTGATGTGATTGGACCGAAGTTGTTTTTCCATACAACCGCTCGGACTGAGGGTGTTCTTCCCAAGTTTAAGAAATATTCTCCGTTCATTTGTCTGGAATGAGGTTGTTTATGCAGAAAGTCGTATTTATGAGATGAAACCTTCCTTTAATCCCCAACAGATGGCAGCATTAGGCTGATTTCACAAATATTGGACTGAAGTTGTTTTTCCCCCTGTACCCTTCAATTATTTGCAAAAATGGATAACTCTACTAGAGCACTTTAATACGTTTATGTGGATGGTATTAAAAGAAATTCCATATTAGGAACAAATTGATAGTACCTGTATTTATTTAAAGCTAAGGACATTGACAACAATGACAATGAATTATGTGATGAGGTAATGAAAGGTGACAAGTGGCGAATGGTGATGAAAGGTGAGAGAAGAATAGAAAGGTGACGAGCGTGGTAAAAGAAACAAAAGGTGCAGTATGAGAGGAGATTGGCTGGTCAGGCAAAGGTTAACTCGAGGGAATTTTTCCTGTACATGGCAAGCAAGATGAAGAATAATGGCAGACTAACATTGGTGGTAGACTAACATTAGACTAACAGCTGCAAAGGATCTAGTGGAATTATTGAACAAGCACTTTAGCAGCGTATATCAAACTGGTATAAATTATCTGGTACAATATATAAAAAGAATGGCAAGTATTAGGAGAATAGGAAGCGATAGAAACAGAGGTGTATCAGATATTGGTTGGGTTAGATGTGAATAAGGCTGTTGGAATGGATGACATATCACCACCTGTGCTTAAGGAATGTGCACCACAGTTGGTTGTGCCCTTGACCTTGTTATTTAATGAAAATCTTGCAGTGGAAAGGTTCCTAAGGAGTGGAAAGAGGGCAAAATAGTACCACTCCTCAAGCAGGGTTCTAAGACAGAAGTCATAAACTATAGGCCAGCCTGTATAACTGCAGTTTTGGTTAAAGTGTTGTAGAGATTGATAAGGAATATAATACAGAATTGGGTTGATGGACATGACATTCTTTATGAGAGTCAGCATGGATTTGTAAAAGGCAGGTCCTGTTTTAGTAATTTACTTTCATTTTATGATAAGGTGATGAGTGTGTTAGATAAGGAAGAATCATATACAGTGATATTCTTAGACTTTGCAAAAGCATTTGATAGATTACCAGATGATAAGTTGGTGTATAAGCTGCAGAGGATCACAGTATATTGGTTAGATGGATCAGGGATTGGCTCTTTGAATGATACCAGCAAGTCGTGTATGATGGAGTAGTGTCTCACAAAAGAAGGGTGATCAGTGGCTTGCCCCAGGATTCTGTTCTTGGGCCCCTGCTGTTTAACTTGTAAACGATATATCACATGGACTGACTGGGAATTTTTAGTTATTTGCTGATGATACAAATTTGGGAAGAATTATAAGTAGCATTGCTGATGTTGAATCCCTTCAGGAAGATTTAAATAGACTTTTTACTTGGACAAAAGAGTGGGGGATTGTAGTTTTAATATCAATAAGTGCAAGGTGCTGCATTTTGGAGTGTCAAAATATAAGGCAACATATAAGGCTATGTTGATGGTGCTGTACGGCAGGAAGTGGATGAGATTAGAGATTTGGAAGTGTTGGTTGAGAGTAGATCAGTGGCGGCCAGTGAAAATTTTAAGTGGGGGTGCTGCATATGCAAAATTTTAAAAAAAAATTCTTGTTTTCCTAATCACCAACCAATTTATTAATTAATAAATTTAAACATTAAAAAATTGCTTTATTAAAAATATTTCACCCTCATCACGAACAAACACCAATAATAAAAGTTTCATTTCTCACAGAAATAACGCGCACAAGCATACGATACACTGCCCAATCAAGCAGTGTTGGAATGACCTTGTAACGTGCAATCACAAGCGCAAACGAATATCGGCAAGTCTGGCTGCATTTCGCCAAACGCAATAATTCTGACCCTACGTTATAACGCAATGTATTTGTTTCATGTAACGATAATTGAAAAAATATAATTCTTTTCATATTTTCAACAGTGACATTCATCATAATTCAGCATTGTATCTATAATAAATAAATAATTATATGTTATTTTAACAGAATAAAATAAGATTTGCAAATCATAGTTCACCCTCACCACGAACACGCACCAATAATAAAAGTTTCATATCTCCAGAAATAACGCGAATAAGCATACATGCACTGCTCGTTTAAGCAGTGTTGAGATGACTTGTAACATGCAATCACAAGCACAAACGAATATTGGCAAGACTGACTGTAATTGGTCGAAAGTGATAATTTCGACACTGCGTTAGATCACAGTGTATTTGTTTCATAATCTAAAGCATTAATTGGAAAATTCCAATTATTAACTATTCAATCACTGTCGAAACATAAGTTGTAACCTTTAACATGTTGTATTGCATTTATATAATGTTGTTAGCATCATTATTATTTATAAACACAAACAAAATTTAAATTTTTCATTTTTTCTTTGGGAGTGCTGCACTCTCGCAGTGCTTATGTATGGGCCTCCACTGGAGTAGACTGAAGTTTAGAGGACATATTGCTAAGGTTGCACGTTGTAGTGCTGCTATGATAAGAAATACTCTGACCTGCAAGGATAGGGAAGTGGTGGTGCCACTGTATAAGGCACTGGTCAGACCACACTTGGACTATTGTTCTTAGATCTGGTCACCTGGTTTTCAATGTGATGTGGAGACATTGGAAAGAGTCCAGAGACGAGTGACTAAGACAATATCAGGAGTTTGGAATGCTGGCTATAGAGAGAGAGGTTGAAGAGATTTGGAATGCAGAGTTTGGTCGATAGGAGGAAGAGAGGTGATATAATAGAGACATTTAATTTTGTGAGCAGATTTTATCAGATTAATTCAGAGGGGATTATAAACAGAGTAGAAGGTAAGAGGAGAAAAATCAGAGGTCATTCCTGGAAGTTATATAAAAATGTGGTGAAGAAGGGTGTGAGAAGTAGATTTTAGATTTAGAGAATTGTCAGTGAGTGGAATGCACCAGAATGTGTTGTTAATGCAAGTAGTGTTAAGGACTTTAAGATTCTATATTATAAATAAGTTGTCGGTTGAATGAACCTTCCACAATGAGGTCTGTCGACTCCATGTGATAATAATAATAATTCTCAGAAAAATGTTTGAAGAAGAATACAAGAATGAGGAGTGTACAAGAAATCTTACCATGAAAGATGGACAACTATATTAAAACAAATTAAATTTAAAGAACAGTATTCTGAGTTGCTCAAATTTTGTTCAGCATTCCTGCTCATAATGCAATTAATGCAAGGTGCCACACAATAAGCTGATATTTAAGTTGCAGCACATGGGTCTGGATGTCAGATTGGTCAACTGGATTCAGGATTGGCTGTCTGATAGGTATCAGAAAGTTGTGTATGGTGGAGCAGTTTCCAGGAGGCAGAGGGTTACAAGTGGGGTCCCACAGGGCTTAGTACTAGGACCTATATTGTTTAACCTTTATATCAATGACATAGCCAGTGGATTGCAGGGGGATATTCAGTTGACTGCAGATGATGCGAAGCTGGGAAGGATTATTAGTAATAGTGCAGATGTGGTAGCCCTGCAAGAGGATTTAAATAAGCTAGATAGATGGGCAAATGAATGGGGGTTTCAGTTTAATGCAGCAAAATGTAAGGTCTTGAGGTTTGGGAAACATCGATGGGATGCTGCATACTCTATGGGAGGAGTTATACTGGAGGAAGTAGGGGAGACAAGAGATCTGGGGTTGATGATTGATAGAAACCTGAAGTTTAGGGGACATATTGCAAAGGTGGTGAAGGTAACACAGAGGATTGCTGCTATTATGAGAAGGACACTGACCTGCAGAGATAAGAAGGTTATCATTCCATTGTATAAGTCTCTGATCAGACCACACTTGGACTATTGTTCTCCAATTTGGTCCCCAGGATTTGAAGAGGGTAAATTAACTGTGGAAAGGATACAAAGACGGATGACAAAGATGGTTTCAGGACTGTACAAGGATAGTTATGAAGATCGGCTGAGAGAATGTGGACTGCAGAGTTTGATGGATAGAAGAAGGAGAGGTGATATGATTGAGACTTTTAAACTGTTGAGAGGTGGTTACAGGGTTGACACTGGGGAGTTCTTTCGCTTGGTTAAACAGCGGGAAGGAGTGATGACAAGAGGCCATCCCTGGAACTTACAAAAGGAAACTGTGAGCAAGAGGGTAAGGAGTGATTTCTTTGTGTGGAGGGTGGTTGAGCCGTGGAATGCATTGCCTGATAGAGTGGTGGGAGTGAGAACGGTCAGTGAGTTTAAAGAGTGGTATGATAGACTTTGTGTTTCTCGGGGGGGGGGGGGGGGACCTCCCCTCGATGAGTCTTGACAGACTTATGTCTTAGGAAGTGCCTCCCTCGATCAGTCTTTTGACTCCTTGGAGGCCTGAATAATAATAATCATAATAATAATAATAATAATAATAATGCTCATGTTGTGAGATTTGTTTGCTAATGTCAATTCAATGGACAGATGAGAGAAATAAGATGGACATTATAATAATAGAAGCAATTTTACAGTGTTTAGTTAACACCAATATCTCTTGTGAAGATTTCTATAAACTTGTAATAGATGATCCAGTTTTGTTAGAGAATGCTAAAAGTAGTGCTAAATATAAGGCCTGAACTGCACCTAATTATTATAATGTTTCTACATTGTCATTTTATAAAATTGTTTTAAGGTTTGGAGTTAGCTTTTTTTTTTTTTTAACACTCATGTCCTGTATTTGGTTTTCCAAAATCTGGCAACCCTACTTATAACCCTTTCCATCTTCACATCATCTGCAAACAACTGAATATCCCCCTGCAATCCACTCACATTGTCATTGATATAAAGGTTAAACAATAGTGGTCCCAGTACTGAGACCTGTGGGCCCCACTTATAACCCTCTAGCTTCTTAATTTGATCATATTACTAAAGCAAGAGCACACCTTAACAAATACATGTTGACTCTCACAGATAACGTTACTCTCATCTACCCAAAGCTGTGTATTATCCCTCACTAGTTTCTCCAAGATCTTAACAATTACTGTTGAAAGACAAACTGGTCTATAATTTGAAACTTCCAGTCTGCTCCCACCCTTATGCAATGGCACTATCTTACCCTACTTCCACTTATTGGGTACCTTTCCTTGGCCAGACTTTAATGGAAAAGCCAGATCAATGAAGCTGTCATTTCTTTTTGCCACATTGTTTCAAAACCTGTGGCAAAATTCCATCCAGTCTGACTGCTTTTTTGACATCCAGAGTACTCAGTATTTGAAACACACTCTTGCACTTCTAAACTTCAAACTTGCCCTCTGGTTTTAAAACTTAATTCTCCAGGATGAAATACCCTGGTAAAGTGTTTATTGTCTCCACAATGTCCTTTACATCAGTCACTGTATTCCCATTTTTATCCAACAATGTCATTCTTCCGCAATCATTTCTCCTCCTACTGGCCACATAGCTGAAAAATTCCTTAGGATTATTGTTGGATCTCAGGACAGTCTCTTTGCATATTCCAGTCACTCTCTTGCCCTGAGTATTATATTTTTCATGCATTTGGTCTTCATCCCTCTCCTTATATCTCTTCCATAACCTCTTTTACACCTGAAGTTCCTGTTTGATCCACACTAATAATCCAAACCAATATTCTCCGATTTATGTAACAGTTTTCCAAGCTGTATTCTGTCAAAAGCCTTAGCAAAATCTAAAAGTGTCATGGTGTATTTATGTATTTATTCTCCATGTGTAGTTCAATGGTAACATTATTATAGAATGTGAGTAAGTTGCTAAAACATAACCTTCCCTTAGTAAACCCATGCTCTTCATTGTAAAGTACACTGTCAACCTATTTCTGAATACGAGCCCTAACCAATTTTTCTAGAATCTTCACCGCCACTCCTGAGATTCTAATTAGCATTAGTTGGATACATCGGTCTTTGAACCACCCTTGTGCAATGGGATTATCATATATTATTTCCACTCATGCAGAATCTTTTCTCTTCTGAGATTCAAATTATGTAGCCTAGTTAAATCAAATCTTCAGTTCATCTGAACACTCTTTTAACACCCATGTATGCTTTCAGTCCCTATAGCTGAATTCTTATTCATTTTTACAACAGCTCTAATATCTTTTGGGTTATCTTTAGCTTACAGAGCCAGTTTCTTTTCATACTCACACTTATCTTTCTGTACAATAGTTGTGACTCTTATGGCTTGCTAGTTATAATTTTCAAAATGGACATCATGCTTATGCTCACTGTATTTCTTCTACATCATCCTTTTCTTACAAATCTCTTGCTCAATAAGATTACACATTCATTTGACTCCTATCCTATTTATTCTTCAGACTCTCAGCACACATTCTGATAATGCATCATTTAAGTTTTTTTTTTTTTTTTTTATAAATGCTTTCCATGCAGTGTCAATATTCTTTCCATCCAGCAACTTATACCATTGTGCTGAACTCAGTACACTCCTCAGTTGGTTATAATTTCCTGCTTTGCAGTTCAGCATGTAACCTTCTCTGCATAAAACATTCATAAATTTAGCCACTTCCCAAGTGAGTATTACATGATCAATGTCACCAACTGGAGGAATAGTTACATCTTTAATTGAATCCACATCAGATCTTACACTCTGAGAGTTCCTTCTATCACATTCTGCTTAAGGAAGTTGTTTTGCAACACCTCAATAAATTCAGTTTCATTCTTCTCATAAGATTTTACTGCTACCCAATCAATATTTGGATAATTAAAGTCCCCCATTATGATTACTCTCTTCATGCCCATCGTCTTTATTTGGTAATGCATTTCTTCATCACTGGTAATTGATCTGCCAGATCTGTAATGCTATTCCACTATGTATTTGACATGCTAGAGCTCTTCAAACTCACTTCCATGTGAAAAACTGTTACCATTAGCATTATATGTATCAACTTTAGCTGAATTCAAGTTATCTGATATCATTAGAAGCATGCCCCACCCCCCTCGTACCCTGTCTATAAGGCGATATCAGTTATTATGTCTGAATCTGATTGTGGCCAGGTCTCATTAATGCTTACAATCTGATGTCACAACATATTAACCAAGGTAAAAACTCTACTCCTTTGTTTCTGATACTCTTAGCATTAGTGTACAGACATAATAAACTACCCCCATGGTTTTTTGTAGACTCCTGTCTGTAATCTGCATGACATAGTTGTGCAACCTGCAGATCCCTGTTCTTTTTTAGTGCCTTATATATGCAGACATGTTTGCTAGCATTTGATGGGTCCTAAATAGACGAAGACAAAGTCGAAATTGTTCTCTCATAATTTTCATGATGAGGCCCATTTACTTCATTAACACACATAGTTACATAATATTGTCACTCTTACACACAGATTTCCATTATAAGTTAGTTTCCCTGACTCTCTGTGTTAGTTTTTTCAAGACTCCTGATACCAAATTGTGGCCCAGCCTTTTTATACAAATCCAATCTTCCCTCAGACTCAACCCACACATCCAAAATCCTTCATCCATTTTTTCTACAGAGCTGACACATTAAATCATTTGCCCCCATAGCCCTTATTAATTCATTTTTTGTCATATCGAGGTAATATACTTTCAATTTTCATTTTCTCACTCTTCACTCTCTGCTTCCAGCAAACCTTTCATATCCTCTCTCATTCTGAACTTATTGCTAGTTAAGTCATTAATAAATGAGAAGATTGTGCAGGAAAAATAGTGTGCAGTTTATAGATGTATGGAGTGAAACTGATGGATGAAAGGACTTGTACATGCCTGATAGATTGTATTTGAATTTTAGATTTATATGTTTGGAGAAAGTCTTGTTCAACAAAAATTTGGAAGTGCAAAATCAGGGAAACTAAAGATATTAGGGAGGCTGCAATCAAGCATGTATTTTGCCACCTCAGGACAAATGAGTGTGAGTACAGATATAGCTACCTACAGGATAAATTAATGTGAGTGTAGAAATGACGGCGAGAAGCTGGGTGCAGTTTCCCAGTTTCAAATTTGAATGGGCTAGTAATGATATTATGCAAGGGTAATATAGGTACAGGGAGATGTTGAAATACATGTACATGAATGCCAGAAGTATCAGACATAATGGAGAGCAGTTTTTGACATCGGTCAGCTTGACTTGGCCAAAATTCGCCATCAGTGAGATAGAGACCAATATCATAAAGTATATTGTAGGTTGCTGCTATAGACCTAGGAGATTCAGAGAAAGATGTGGATGGCATGCATTAGCAGATTAGCACAGTGAGTGCAGTCATAAGAGACTTCAAATACAAATTGGAAGGAGGAAAGAGCATATGGCAAGATGGAAATGGGATGTGCTTTCTAAGGGATAATTACTTGTAACAGTATGTGATGTAGGGGGCTAGGGGTTTGAGACTGCGGGATCTGGCAATAACTTCAGAATATCTATCTATCTAAAACTACAGTAGCAACTCTAACTCTGATCAAGAAAAGTGACCCATGCTATCTTATTCTTGAAAGTTGCTTGATACATGGAATTCTCAGTCAAGAAAGGTTTTATGGTGAACTACAAAGCTGGTAATTATGATAAACTTAGGCGACAGCTTAGAGGATTGTTATGATATAAGAAGCTACAAAGAATCAATGTCAGTAGTGCATGCGAAACAGTCAGGAATTGTTTGAGAGACAATAACAGGCTGCATACCCGTGGTCAGGAGGATAAAAAAAATAATAATAATAAATAAATATTTAAAAAAAGAAAAAAAAAACAGCATGGTTTTGTAAAATGTTGGTTCTGCTTTAATAATTTATTCACATTTTATAATAAAGCGACCCAAGTAGGAATTATGTGGATGAGTAGCAATAGCTGCAAAACAAGAAAGCATCATTGAAGGAATATAAACAAAAAGGTGATCACCTAGTTCATGAATAATACAAAGCATAGGCAAGAAGATAAATAATATAGTAAGGAAGGCTGAATCAGATTAGCTAAGCAGGCCTAAGTAAATCAAAAAGAGTTTTTCTGCTATGTAGCAAGTAAGAGAAAGAATAATTATTGAAGGATAACCTTACTCACTGCTGACTGTAAGAAAATAGCAGAAGCAAAAGAAATAGTTGAGCTACCTAGCAATCAGTTTGCAAGGGTGTATCATCCAGGAGGAGACTTTGCAATTGCACGTGACAGATAATGATGTAAGAATTGAGGTAGCATATTGAAAAATATCAATGTGAATACTACAGAGGAACTGAATATTATGTCAGCTTGTATGCTACAAGAATGTGCAGGAGAACTGGCAGTGCCTATGATGAAGCTGTTTAATCTAATTCTAAGTAATTTTTGGTTACCGAGAAGGCAGGCGCAGAATCGGACGCACAGCAGTGGAAGAGAAGAAGAAGAAGAAGATAACATAAGTTTTCATTATTTAGATATTTAGTACACTTAAATATGTTTTATACTTATAGTTAACTTATATAGTTATGTCTGTAGTTATACTTACTTATACTTATTTAGCATTTAGTTGTAGTAGTAACTCAACACTATTTTGAATAATGGCATCAGCGGCAGCTCCAATTGCAAATGGCATATCACCAAGTCCTCTCCCATTTAAGGACTCCATTTTGCATTGCATAATAAGGGATTTTGTGGAATGTATGCATCCTGGCAGTTGTATATGTGGCAGGTGAGAGAAGGGGAAATATGTAAATCGTACGGAAATACGTTCCTCCCATTGCCTGCAAAATGTGCAGGCAATGAGAGATTGATCAATGAATGAGAGAGATTAGGCAAATAGAAGAGATGAATGCGAGGCAAATCAGAGGAGGAGTGAGAGAGAGTTATAGGAATGATAGAAGATGAGAGAATAGGAACAATAGAAGAGAGGGAATGAGAGAGTTATGGGAATTTTTAGAAGAGGAGAGAATAGGAACAGTAGAAGAGAAGGAATGAGAGAGTTATGTGAATGGCAGGTAAGTTGGGAACACAGAAAGAAATTGTTAGAGGAGAGAGAGAGTGAGGGATGCAGGTGAGCAATTGAGGAACTGGGTCAGAGTGGTAAGAGGTGTGATGTATGGGGACTCAATGATCCGTGGTGTGCAAGATAGGATGTGTGAGGAGTGTTTGCCTGGAGGAATGATAGAAAGAGTGGCTATAGGAATTAAGAGGGGTGAAAGAGTGGATGAGATGATTGTGATGTTAGGAACGAACAACTTGAGAGGCAATGTAATCAGGCAGTGAGAGATATGAGATTCTTGCTTAAGGTTGTAAAAAAGAAAATGCAGAGAGGAAAAATAGTGTGCATGTTGCCTAGGTATGATAGTGATGAGCTGAGCATAAGAGCAGTAATATTGAATAGCATAATAACTAGAATGTGTCAGAAGAGAGGATTGGAATATGTGTATGCTTGGAGAGCGTTTGAGGATAGAAAGGAACTGTATGTGAAAGACCGCTTGCATTTGAATGAGAAAGGATGTAGGCATCTGAGGAGATTGCTGTTTCCTGAACAAGGTCAGTGTGTCAATCCAGGGAAACTAGAATACCCAGGGTGGATGGTAGCAGGGGTGGCCTCTTGTGGGAATCGGTGCGTGGGATACCTATAAATAAATAAAGCGTGGGAGAAGGGGAACAAAATCAGGTAACACTGAGCCCAAAGTAGACTACAGGGGATAATGCTAGGCATAGAAAAAATGGCATTTTTATGCTTTATATTAATGCCAGGAGTATCTGGAATAAAGGAGAGGAATTGGTGTCACTGATATCATCAGCCTGGCCAAAGATTATTGGGATCACTGAAACGTGGTTGACAGAAGAGGATATAATAACAGGAATAGAAGTAGCAGGGTACAGCATTTTTTGGCAGGATAGGGAGGGTAAGCATGGTGGTGGATACTGCTTATGATAAGTAACAACTTATGTCCTCTAAGAGTGGAGGCTTTGGAAGGCAGTGACACTAATGATTTTAAACACATATTGTGTTGGGGTAGAGGTGGGCAAGACAGGATATTTCGTGGGGTGTTGCTACAAACCGTGGAGGACCAGGAGATGTTTAGACAGTTGAGCTTGGCAAGTGCAAGAAGAATGATTGTTACGGGAGATTTTAACTACAGCAGTATAAATTGGGGAGAGGAAAATGCATGTAGCAATAAGGGAATGGAATTTCTAGAATTCTTGATGGACAAATGTCTTAGGCAACATGTAATAGAGGGAACAAGAAATTCAAGGATTTTGGATTTGGTCATAGCATCAGAAGAGTTGATAATAACTGAGATGAAGTCTCTCCCACCAGTTGGAGAGAGTGACCATGTGGTTTTGAATTGGAAGATGAATAGACATGCAAGAATATCAAAGCAATGGGAACATATGTGGAATTATAAGGCAGGTGATTATAATAGTCTTAAGTAGTTGGAAGGGGGTAAGTAGTTCGATGCTGTTGACACACACTCTCCCTCGATGAGTCTTTTGACTTCCTGCAGGTGTCGCATAATAATAATAATAATTAGTATCTATTAGAAATATCATCATCATCATCATGCATATCAAAGATTTAGGCCTAGCATGGCCTGTTCCGGCCTTAGAAGTCGTTGTTGAATCATTTAAGAGGACATCCTGGTTTTCTTTTTCCTAATGGCTTGTATTTTAAGGCTTGTTTTGGTAATCTATTAGAAATATGAACTCATTTATTTTTCTTGTCTGATTTTCAATTGCATGCACCATAATCTTTGCTGGATGAAAATGGTTAGCTGGTAATGGCTGCAGAAAACGTCATAGTTGATGTGTTCAATGAACAATTCATCAGGATATTTTATGCTTACCAGTATGAAATCACAAGATGCTCATGTGTGCAGGAAATAGCAGAAAATGGCTTACTGATGAGTGAGCAAGAGGAATATGAGGATTTTAAGTAAACAATATCAATAAGGCAATAGGTATAGATGACATATCACCAGTTGTCATAAGCAAATCTTCCAAGGAGTTAAAATCAGTCTTGGCTTACCTGTTTAACAACAGTCTTGCAACAGTACAATTCCCAAAGTAGTGAAAACAGATAAAATTGTTTCACTTCACAAAGCTGGTGATGGACCTAATGCTACAAATTATAGGCCAGTGTGTGTATCTGAAATTGTATATAAGGTATTGTAAAGGTTGGTGAGAGATAAGATGTGGAAGTGAGTACAAGGGAGATCATATGTTTTAGCAATTTACTTATTATTATTATTATCACCCAAAGACTAATGGAGTCAAAGACTCATCTGGGAGGTCCTTTTATCGATAACACACACAGCTCATCATATCGTGCCTTCGACACATTCAAACTCCTTGCAGACAGCACACTCTCAGGCAAGGCATTCCAATTATTTACAACTCTGCTTGAAAAAAAACCTGCATCTCACTTCCCTACTCACACTCTCTTTATACAGTTTCCAGGGATGACCTCTAGTTCTCTCCTGATCTCCCACTATTTTCTGTAGAACTTCTCCAGCATTGATCCTATAACAACCCCTTACCAACCTGTAGGTCTCTATCATGTCTCTCCTCTTCCTCCTGCTCACCAGACTCTGCAAATTACAACTTCTCAATCTTTCCTCATACTCGACATTTCAGAGGTCAGAAACTACCATAGTCAGTCACCTTTGGACCCTTTTCAACATCTCTTCATCCTTCTGAAAACCAGGTGACCAAATCTGGGCACAATAGTCCATGTGTGGCCTAATCAAAGCCTTATATAATGGAGCAAGATTCTCCCTACTTCTACACGTCAGTGTTCTCCACATCAATCCCAGAAGCCTTTGTGTTGTCTTCACAATTTTGGCTATGTGGTCCCTAAATTTCAGATCTTCATCCACCATCACCGCCAGATCTCTTATTTCTTATACCTCCAACAATATATCCTCACCAAGTATAAATTCTGCATCCCATCTTTGTTTTCCAAATTTTAAAACTTTACATTTTGCAACATTGAACTCACATCCCCATTTTTGTGCCTAAGAGCAGAGTTTATTCAAGTCTTCTTCTTGTAAGACCAGAACATCTTCACTACTCTTCATGGTTTGTCCCAACTTAATAATAATAATAATAAGAAGAAGAATTCTCTGTTAAGAATATGGATATTTTACCACCATTTGGTGATAGCGATCATGCTGTGCTTTCTTGGGAAGTATCTAATTGTATTGATGCTCTGATTAAAAAGGATTACATGCTAAACTACAAAGCTTTAAATTATGATCAACATAGGAGAATACTATATTTGGTCCCATAGTATCAGTTCCTGAATGGGAAAAATGTCAGGAATGCACTGAATTTTTGAAAAAGTGCTTAAATATTTTCAAAAATTCCATGCATTGCTGATATTTTTCCCATTCCGTAACTGATACTATGGGACGAAATATAGTATTCTCCCAAGTTGATCATAATTTAAAGCTTTGTAGTTTAGCATGTAACACTTTTCAATCAGAGCATCAATACCCTAGTGTTTGAAGAATAAATAAGTTGGGAGTGAAATGGATGAGCAACCTTATTTAGCAAAAAATCCACAACAAGAAGAAGATGATGTAGAAAGAATATCATGAGGATAAGTGTCAGAGGAGTTATTATAATTATTATTATTATTACTATTACCAAGACCTCATGGAGTCAAAGACACATCTGGGAGGTCCTTTTATCACACACACACATCTCATCATACCGTGTCGTAAACACACACAAACTATTTGCAGACACCACACTCTCAGGCAAGGCATTCCAATCATTTACAACTCTGCACAAAAGAAACCTGCCTCTCATTCCCCTAATCACACCCTCTTTATAGCGTTTCCAGGGAATGACCTCTGGTTCTCCCCTGATCTCCCACTATTCTCTATAGAACTTCTCCACCATTGATCTTATAACAACCCCATACCAACTGGTAGGTCTCTATCATATCTCCCCTCTTCCTTCTCTCCACCAGATTCTGCAAATTGCATCTTCTCAATCTTTCCTCATACTCGACATTCCAGAGGTCAGAAACTACCTTATTCAATCGCCTTTAGACCCTTTCCAACATCTCTTCATCCTTCTGAAAACCTGGTAACCAAATCTGGGCACAATAGTCCATGTGTGGCCTAATCAAAGCCTTATACAATGGAACAAGAATCTCCGTACTTCTACAAGTCAGTGTCCTCCGCATCATTCTCAGAAGTCTTTGAGTTGCCTTCACAATTTTGGCAATGTGTCCTCTAAATTTTAGATCCTTATCCACTATAACCCCCCGATCACTTATTTCCTCTACCTCCAACAATATATTCTCACCAAACATAAATTCTGCATCCCATCTTTGTTTTCCAAATTTTAAAACTTTACATTTTGCAACATTGAAATCACATCCCCATTTGCTTGTTCAATCACTCAATTTATTCAAGTCTTCTTGCAAGGCCACGACATCTTCACTACTCTTTATGGATCGTCCCAACTTTGCATCATCTGCAAACAACTGAATATTTCCATACAAATCTTCGCCAATATCATTAATATATAAGTTAAATAGTAATGGCCGTAAAACAGACCTCAGAGGCACTCCACTTGTGACTTTCCTTTTCCTGGATATCGCACTCCCATACACAACTTGTTGATACCTATCAGATAGCCAGTCTCCAATCCAATCTAGTTTGACTGTCAACTTATCATGAGGTACTCTATCAAAAGCTTTTGCAAAATCCAAGTTTATTACTGTGTATCATTCTCCTCTGTCCAAGGAAGCAGTCATTTTATTGTAATAAGTAAGTAGATTACTAAAACATGACCTCCCTTTAACAAATCCATGCTGTCCATCAAAGATTATACCATTGTTGTCAACCCAACTCTGGATCCTTGTTCTCGCAAGCTTCTCCAACAACTTAACCACAACACCTGACACGGAGATAGGCCTATAGTTTGATGCTTGAGTTCGATCACCTCCTTTGTGAAGTGGCACAATCTTGCCCTCCTTCCACTCTTTAGGAACTTGACCAAGTGCAAGACTTGTATTAAAAAAATATGTCAAGGCAGGTGTCAACTCTCTGGCACATTCCTTCAGAATACGCGGCGATATATTATCAAGTCCCACAGCCTTATTTACATCTAGCTTACTCAACTCCCCCAAACACCTCTTGCTCACTTGTCAGTCTCTCCTCCCCATCATCAACTGCTCTCAATCTCTAAATGAAGTCACATTCACAAAGATTGAAAGATCTTTATGAACTGCTCATTAAGTATCTCCACCACACATTCTTCAACAGCTGTCTTTATACCATTTCCTTTAATCAATGTCATCCTTCCATAATCAGAAACATATAAAGCTCAGACCAGAAAATAACACGGATTGTGAGGAAAGCTAGATCGGAGTATGAAAAGAAATTGGCAATGCAAGCTAAAGGCAATCCAAAAGAATTTTATCATTATGCTACAAATAAAAGAAAGAACGAATGTGGAAGAATAACTTTATTGAATGCAGATGATACTGAAGTGTTGGAAGCTAATGATATTGTTCAGTTAATGAGTGCTCACTTTGCTAAGATATATCAACCAGGTGTATGTAACATGGTGCACAGTGCTACTGTTACATTGGATGAAGAGTTAGAGGTTCATGAAAATGCGGTTGAAGAGCTGTTGCATAAACTGGATAAGTATTTGTCACTAGGGACTGATGGAATATCAGACCGTTTGCTAAAGGAATGTTCAGCCGAAATGGCTACGTCTTTCACATGTTTGTATGACTTGAGTCCCAGCTCAGGAATAATACCACGGGAATGGAAGGAATGTATGATTATTATTATTATTATTACGGGTGACTCCAAGGAGTCCTTAGACTCATCGAGAGAGGTCCTAAACATCATGTCCATATCACAACTATTCACACAGTATCGACATTCACACAGTATCTATCATACCTCGCCTTAAACTCATTCACTGTCACAGCATCCACCACAGACTCTGGGAGCGTATTCCACTCATTCACCACTCTAAAAGTAAAGAACCAAGCTCTAACACCTTTACTAACCACACTTTTGCCCAGTTTCCATGTATGTCCCCTAGTCCTCCCACAACCAGCCCTGTTCTCAAAAATATCTTCTGAATTAATTTTATAGAAATCCTTCAGTAATTTGAATGCCTCAATCATATCTCCCCTTCTCCGCCTATCAACCAATTTTTGCAACCCACAAATCCTCAACCTGTTCTCATAAGGTTCATTCCACAGACCTGCTATCATCTTGGTCACTCGCCTCTGGATCCACTCAACCTCCTCCCCATCAAGAAGAAACCTAGGTGACCAGATCTGGGCACAGTAGTCGAGATGGAGTTCTTATCAAGGCTCGATACAGAGGAACAATAACTTACTTATCTCTGCTCATCAAAGTATTCTTCAGCATCCAAGTGATTTGTTGAGCTGATTTAGCCACTTTTGCAATGTTTTCCCTAAACATTAACACCCTATCCACCAATACTCCCAAGTCCCTGGCCTCATCAATCTCCTGGAGTACGGTTCCACCAATGTGATATACTGATGCTAATCTTTTCACCCCAAAATGCATAACCTTACATTTTGCTACATTAAATTGACATCCATTCTCCTTAACCCAGCCCTCCAATCTATCCAAATCATCCTGCAAAATTTTGATGTCTTCTGCATTCACTATTGCCCTACCCAATTTTGCATCATCAGCGAACAAATGAACCGTTCCTCTCAATTCATTCCCTATATCGTTAATGAACAAATTAAACAGCAGTGGTCATAGAACAGAACCTTGGGGTGCACCACTAGTCACAGGCCATCTTTTGGACTCTGCTCCTGAGTAAACTACCCTCTGGTATCTCTCCATCAACCACCCTCCTATCCATCTCACCAACCCTATATCCATTCCCATATGTTGCAGTTTATGTATTAGAATTCCATGTGGTATCCTGTCAAAGGCCTTAGCCAGGTCCAGCAGTATCACTGTAAACCCTTTATCCTTATGCAGTTCAGCCATAAGTGTGTTATTAAACCTGAGCAAGTTACTGAGGCATGATCTACCCTTCACAAAACCATGCTGTACCCCATTCAGTATCTCATTTTCATCAATCCATTCCTGTATTTTTCCCTTGACTGCTTTCTCCAAGACTTTGACAACGACTCCTGATATGCTGATTGGTTGGTAATTTGCAACAGTAGTCTTGGATCCTCCTTTACAGTGGAAATATTCCCCCCCCCCTTTCCCATTTGGGACTAAACCAGACCCGAGACTCAGATTAAACAATATGGCCAAGGGCACTGACAATTCTTTAGCCGCTTCACGTAAGACCCATGCTGATATATCATCCAATCCCACAGATGTATTTACATTAAGGTTCTGTAATAGACTATTAACCTCCATTTCATTCACTATAATTCCCATATAAACTTCATTTTTTCTTCCTTCATTCCTTCAATGTCACCACCTGGGTGATATACTCTTGCAAAGTGCTCACTCAGTAATTCCACTATATCGACTGATTCAGTGACCTCCCTACCATTGGCGTTCCTTAAAATCATTCTGCCGTGTACAGTTTTTCTTTTACTAGCAGCATATTGAAAGAACTGTTTGGGATTCTCTTTAGCTTGCATGGCCAATTTCCTTTCATAATCCGCTTTTGCTTTTCTTACCATACTCGTTATCTGTCTGGCCTGCGCTTTATGCCGGTCATGTGCCTGCAGATCGCCTTTCTCCTTAAATTCCTTCCAGAGTTTTTTTTTTTTTTTTTTTGCAACTCAAGTTTAATGGTGTTATTCATCCATTTAACTACTACTTGATTTACTATTCGGACCCTAGGTATACAGTCAGCCATAACCTCCTGCAAATGCTCCTTGACATCTTCCCATGCCCTATCAACATCCAGCCCTTGCAGTTTTATATGCCACGGCACTGAACCAAGCAATCTCCTAAGCTTGTCATACTTTCCAGAGTGATAATTCCACATGTACCCTGTCTTAATTGAAAATTTTACACATTTACACTCTCAGGTAAAGACCCTATGATCACTCTCACCAATAGGTGGCAACATGGTCATATTCATTACAGTCAAATTCTCAGATGCTATTACTAGGTCAAGCACTCTCGAACCCCTGGTATTTTCCTTTACATGCTGTCTCAGATAGTTATCCCTTAGTAACTGAATAAAATCCAGTTCCTTCCTCACATGTGTCCTCTTCTCCTTCTAATCAATGTTACCATAGTTGAAATCTTCCATAATAATTACCCTCCTTCCACTCATTTCATCAATTTGTCTATGCATAATTAGGGATCCCAGATACATTGGAAAAAAATAAGGGAACCTTATGACTGAGAGTGAAAGTTTAGTATGTGCACCCATCACATATGCCAGTCTTACAAAATGATTCTAACTTTCTAAGTGTGTGCATAGTAAGGTTTACTATACACACACTTTACTAAGTATAAGTTAACAAATGGTAAATCCAGTTGCTAGGCTGTATATTTTCATTAAGCCACTTTAAGTTGCCTTCAAATGGTTTTTTACTTACTATTATAGATACAAAATAGATTGTTAATACAGTATTGCTCTTCTCACCTGACAATATTCTCATTAATCAATCAGTCTTGCTCACTCTTGCAATACTAAGAATGAATTTTGTAAAACATCTGTAAAATACGGGATCATCCCTTATTTTGCGGGATGTCTGGGATCCCTATGAATATTATTCCCACCATCTATTCCATCACCTGGTCTCTAGCAGCACCCGACTGTACATTTTGTTCTGTTAATCTCAATCTCACACCAAATAGCCTCAAATGAACACTATTCACTATCCTGCGATATAACTTCTATTCTCCTTGGCTGCAGTTCATCAGCTATCATCAATAACACTCCTCCCCCATTTTATTCTCTCTGTCCCTCCTGAACACACTATACCCTACACATTCTATCCCACTAACTATATCATCTTCTGTCAGCCATGTTTCTCTAATGCCAATAACCTGTGGCCAGGAAGAGCCAACCAAGGCCAAAATTTCTTCCTTCTTGTTCCTAATACTCCTGGCATTAGTATACATGAAATGCAGTGGTCCATTTGTCCCACCCCTACTTGATGCGTTATTATACTAACTATCCCATTCTGATTTCCTGTACTTCGTACTGGCTTGGGCTCATTATGTACATTCTTACACTCAACTTCCTCACTGATATCTGTATATACACTCCCCCCCCCCCTTGGTAGTTCTAGTTTCCCTGATTCTGCACATCCACTTTCACTTCATTCAACAACACTTTTTCCAGTCTCCGCACACCAGATCCATTCAAATGTAAGCCAGCCATCTTGTACAAATCCTTTCGCCCATCACACTCGCTCTACACATCCACAAACTCTGCACTACACCGTCTGCATAACTTGCGCATAAAGTCATTTGCAATTATGGCCTTCCTTCTAAACTCCTCTCTGTCATACCATGGCAACAGACTCACTGTCCTAGTCTTTTCTTTCGTTACCTCTAATAATCCCTTTAAGTTCTCTCTCATATCAAATTTATCTCCTTTCAAATCATTCATTCCTGCTACGACTATCATTTCTTTCACCTTCTGCTTTTGCACTCTAATACTCTCACTTACATCCTTAATTTTCGCACCTGATAAGTACGATTTAGTCAAACTCTCATCTATCATATCTCTTACTAAAGAGTCACCGTACAACACTCTTTCCTTTATTTCTGAAACACTTCCGTCATATGCTTATTTTTCCTTTTATACACTTGCTTATTTCCATTAGCTGAGGCACTCGGGAAAGAGTTTTGCAGTCACTCCAACTGCCCCACTTTGCTCTATGTATTACTCCGCGTAACCTTGCGATCTCACTCATTACAGCTAATTTCTCAATTTTTTCATCATTCAAACCATTTTCTCTCTCTGTATAATTACCTTTACTCTCTCTTTCATCACCACTCTCATTGCTATCTTGTACAACATCACAATTTACTATCAAACCACTATTTTCTCTCACATTCTGGCTTTCTTCTACAACAACTATCTCACGACCTGACACACACTTCAATTCCTCACTTTCCTTACATTTTCCGCACAGTCTCCCACCACTATCATTATCTATCCAAACTCCAGCCTCTTTCGGGAAAGCATACATCCTGCACACATTACACTGGATGAATTCCCTTACATTAAAGTTTTTGAATAAAGACTTTGATTGGAATAGGCCTAAGTTGGATTCTCGTTGCAACGAGAGGAATCTTTATCTGGACGATTTCAATCGAAGGCGAGTTAGCCAATCTCATACAGAGGTAGCATGGTTTTTTCTCCCAGAAACTCAGGTTTTTCATCCCACATACAGAAAAATCAACCCTTCAGAACACATGCAATTTACAGACAAAAAATACTAATTGTGTTGGTGGTGGTGGGCAGTAGATGGCGTTGATGGAGATGATTAGTAATTGAGGTTCGGTGTAGTAGTTGAGACGGTTGTAGGTTTTGAAAGTTTATTTTTCACTTGGTTAGATTATAATAAATTTAGTTTAATCCTTTATCCAATTGTGAGCAAACAAAGATTGCACTTGAAAGTATCTTCAGGACTGGGGTAAGGTAGTACAACACCAGGCAACTTGTTGCAAAGCTGGAGCAAGCTAAAATCACTCCTATCTCAGTATCTCCCATAATGCAAAACACATCTCCTTGTGGATATGTATAATGTTATGCATTAAGAGAAGGGCCACTACCCAGACTAGTTTCGACCTTTATTGAGGTCTCTTCAGTGGGAGCCAGACCCAAGTGGAGATACCAGGCAGAGGCATTAGCAAAGTCATCTCTACCTATAGGAGTTGCCAAACGGTGTGCCACCTTTTTATTAAATTACTGTGGATTTAAAGAAGGATGTTGAAAATTTATTTTTCACTTGGTTAGACTATAATAAATTTAGTTTAATCCTTTATCCAAGTGTGAGCAAACTTTGTTTGCGCCTGAAAGTATCTTCAGGACTGGGGTAAAGTAGTACAACACCGGGTAAGTCATTGCAAAGGTGGAGCAAGCTAACATCACTCCTATCTCAGTATCTCCCATAATGCAAAACACATCTCCTTGCAGATATGTATAATGTTATGCATCAAGGGAAGGGCCATTACCCAGACTAGTTTCAACATTTATTAAGGTCTCTTCGGTGGGAGCCAGGCCAAGTGGAGATATCAGGCAGAAGCATTAGCAAGGTCATCTCTACCTATAGGAGTTGCCAAATGGTGTGCCATCTTTTTATTAAACTCCTATAGGTAGAGATGACCTTGCTAATGCTTCTGCCTGGTATCTCCACTTGGGCCTGGCTCCCACTGAAGAGACCTCGATAAAGGTCGAAACTAGTCTGGGTAGTGGCCTTTCTCTTAATGCATAACATTATACATATCTGCAAGGAGATGTATTTTGCATTATGGGAGATACTGAGATAGGAGTGATGTTAGCTTGCTCCACCTTTGCAACGAGTTGCCCTGCGTTGTACCACCTTACCCCAGTCCTGAAGATACTTTCAGGCGCAAACTTTGTTTGCTCACACTTGGATAAAGGATTAAACTAAATTTATTACAGTTGTAGGTGTCCTCCCGCGATGAGGCTTCGGACACCTTGGAGGTATCAGGAATAAGAATAATAATAAGATGGCAAAGTTTTGGTCACCATTGTTTTTTTGTCACATTGGCGCCATGTGCTACGCTATCAATTGTATCTTTAAACTACTAGTTTAAATAAAGCGGAAATCACACCAAAAATCACACAGACAGACCAAGTTACCAAAAACAAACAATACTACATTAAGATTAAATGAATATTGCCAATATTTTCTCAAAATAATACTTATCTTTTCGGGAGCTCTCTGTAAACGCTACGTGTAGCCCTCTAGTGGATGATTCATGATAGTTCCATAGTTCCATTGCTACCACACCAGAGATACTGATAGGGAAGATTTTAGAGAAGTTCGTAAGAACTCGCATACAGAAATTGGTAGACAAACATAATATACTCTTCAAGTAACAGTATGGGTTTACTAAAGGAAGGTCATGTTTTAGCAATTTGCTCGTATTTTATAACAATGTTACAGCCAAGTTGGATAAAGGGAATAGGTACGCTAAGAAAACGTATTTTTCTAAGGCATTTGATTGGATACCACATGAAAGGCTCTTGCATAAACTTGAGAATATGGAATTGGAATATAAACTCTTGACTTGGATCAGGGGATGGTTGACAGACAGATATCAATAAGTAGTATACAGTGGGTATGAATTTACCAGATGTAAGGTGACCAGTGGTATACCTCTGGATTCAGTCCTTGGACCATTACTGTTCAATCTATACATTAATGACATCAGGAAGGATCTAGCATCAGATGTCCAATTGTTTGTCGATGATGCGAAGATAGGGGGCAATCATGGATGCTACTGATATTCAACAATTACAAAATGATTTGAATAGACTTGAAATTTGGGGAAACGAAATGGCTGTCAATTTAATGCTAGTAAGTGTAAAGTTATGCACCTTGGCATGATTAGATTTCCAGCAGTATATTATATTAGAGGGGTTATACCAAAAAACTGATGAGGCAACGGATCTAGGCATATTGGTGGATAGGAATTTAAATTTCAAAGTTTAATCTTTACTGTTAAGGATAAGGGTTCCAATCCCTTATATTTCACGCATCTCAGAACCTATTGGCAGAATTTTGAAGAAGCATCATCTCATTCCCACATATTTTCCTATCAACAAAATTTCTCACTCGTTGCCATCTACAAAAGACAAACTGGTACCTCTATCTAGCTGGTGTTTACCAGATACCATGTGAATGTAATTTAACTTACTTTGGATAAAGAGGTCATACTGAGGAATAAAGAATGAAGGAACATCGGTATTATATCGAATACATGAAACCTCAAAAGTCTGGTCTGGCACAGCATAGTATTGACACTAAACACAATATCCAGCGGGATAAAGCTTGTCTTCTCCACAGATGCAAGTTTAAATATGAATGCCTTTTCAGAGAAAGTTGTGAAGCCCTTATACATCAGCCAAATTTGAATCGAAATTATTGTCTCTCTCCCCCAAATGTTTGGGAGATTCTTGTCTTATGTAACCATCAAAGAAATAGTTTTTAAGAATTATTTAATAATATTTTATTAATATTAATTTTCTCCACATGGCAACAATTTTAATTGGCAATCCACCCACTGTTCTGTACTTTTTATTCCATTTTAACTGTTTGTTAAAATCACATCACTGTGCTGTGTACATCACTGATGATGTACTGTTAATTTCATTACAAAATATTTGTACCTTTATTTCATTAAAGTTAATTACTGTGGTTATTGTGTTAAGTTATTATTTATTATGTAAAGTTCAAAGGTCACATAGCAATGTTTAAGCGAACCTTGACATGTAAGGATAAGGAAGTAATTTTGCCTCTTTATAAGACTTTGATAAGACCACAACTGGATTATTGTGTGCAGATTTGGTCTCCCAGGTTCGAATGGGATAAAGGAGCTGTTGAAATGGTGCAAAGAAGAGTTACAAATATTATATCTGGATTATGGGATTTATATGATGAGGACAGATTGAGAGTATGTGGATTGTGGACTCTGGAATTGATGAAATTTCTGATCAAATTTTTCGCTATATGGTAGGTGGGGAGAGAACACTGGGGCATCCATGGAAGTTAAATTTATTTGCAATCAAGAAAGGAGTAAGAGCTAGGAATTTCTCCCAGAGAGCAGTGAGTTAGTGGAATAATTTGCCCTTAGTGGGAGTGAGTGTGCATCTAGTGTGCATGAAAGGGAAGGTTTGATAGTTGGTTTGGGTGATTTATAGCCTCCTACAATGAGTCTCTTGCCTCCATGGAGACCTGAGTAATAATAATAATAATATACAGCGTATGCTCAGATTTGTAAAGGTTTTTAATAGATTGCCGTAAAACAAGTTGATAACTGGACTGCAGCATATGGCATTGGATGTTTGATCAGTGAGTTGGATAAATGACTGGCTATCAGATAGTCATTCAGAAAGTTGCGCATGACATTGTCATATCCTGAAAATAGAAATTCACTAGTGCTACATTACTAGGGACTATTATAGAACAAGATAGGCCCCCATTGTCATCTTTGTCAAAGTGCATTCCATTGTTCATTTTTCCATTACTGTTGGAATGTATAGGAAGTACACATAGAATTGCTCACATTTGTGTCAATGTTTTTAAGGATTTATAATCTTGTGTCAGGATCTAATACAGGTAACCCTCGTATAATGCGGACGTTAGGTTCCATAGAAATGCCGCGTTATATAAATCGCATTATGCGAGACTCAGATCGCATTGAAAAAGTAGGGTTAGGTTCCGAAATTGTTTTTTTTTTTAAAGATTGTATAAACAATGACATAGCCAACAAAAATATATTTTTATTTAATTCAGGTAATTTATGTAAGTTAAGAAAACAAATTAAACTATGAAAGAAATACATAGTATAAAATTATAAAAAATTATAAATTGTACGTAAACTTCATTGCACATAATGCATAAATATTTTAGGCAAAATAAAATAAAGTGCATATTTTAATCGTCATCACTGTCTTCAACACTAATATTTCGTAGATGTTCTTTATTTACGAGTGGCCGGACGTCGTCATCTCTTCGACATCATTTGTATAATTCTCATTTCATACTTAAGCTGATTTAGTTATCAAGAAGTCAGTAATAAGACCTTGCTTACCACTATGCTGCAATTTTTTATTAAGTTCATAATATGGAGCTAAACAAATATCCAATTGTCTCGTGAATTTTCTGGAGCGCTCCATTGAGGGATCATTATCCGTAAAATAACTTCCTAACTTTCTTGCCAAGTCCAATCCTTCTGCTAATTTCTTTAAACTGGATTTTTTTAATGGATTTATCACAATCAGAATCTTCGGCAGAACTTTCCCCACCATTTGGTTCGATGTCATCAATTAATTGTACCAGTTCCTCCTAATTTAAATCTATATCCCCATCAATTAATTCACTAATTTCGATTCCAACCATATCTCAAAAGTGCTCTAAGTGGCCATTACTTAAGAAATAAATTTTTTACATAAAAAAAAGCATTACATATTGTATGTAACTCACCAGAAAATTAAGTGCTCAGCTTGAGATTAACACACTTATGATTTTTAATGTGCTTTCCTGGCAGAAAACAAAGACAATTTTCAACAATAAGCACTTTATACAGTAAATAATTCGTATATGTGTGCTAAAGGGTATTTCTCCTAATATAAATTCGCTACTTATAACTACAATGCGCAATACAGACAGACTCAAATTTAACGAAGAAACAATTTGATTATTAAGTCGCGCATTGAAAAATATAGGAAAAGATGAAGGGTTACTACAGTTTGTAGACCATCCTATATCAAAACCGCATTGTATAAGTACTGCGTTCAACAAGGGATACTACAATTTGTAGACCATGTTATATCAAAACTGTATTGTATAAGTACTGCGTTATATGAGGGTTACCTGTATTTAAATTGTGTCCTCTCTTCTAATATCTAAGATAAAAGAATTATACACTTTACTTGTAATAAGTTAAATGACTTGAATATCCTTATTAGCTGAAATCACTGGACCTTGTTTATAACTTTAAAAGCATGTTTTAGAATTAATTTATATATATATATATATATTTTTTTTTCCCTTCTGTTGTTTGATAAACTAATACTAGAATATTTATTACACTTTTTTTACACCTTCAGAAAAAAAAAGCATGTGTCCTTTTGATACCTTTTCTTGTGACAACGAAGTATGTATTTCAAATGCAAAAGTCTGTGATTACACTGATGACTGTGGGGATAATAGTGATGAGAAGAAATGCGGTATGTAAATTTCTTTGATCTGTTTTATTACAATGCAATAATTTATTAATGTATATTTAATTTACAAAAGTTTATAATTCAAGTTTTAAAAAAAATTAATTGAAATACGCAGATTAGTAAATGAAAAAAGGGATCTTCATTAAATTAATTTAAAATTTTCTTCATTCTTCTTCTTTTTCATTATTAATCATAACTGCTTGTAGTATACTTCCATTTCAATAAAGCTTACTGCCACCTTTTCCTTGGTCTTTTTCTCTTTTTCCCTTTCCCTTTTCCAGTTCTTTACTTGCCCATCCTGCATTCTTTTCTTATCATTTTTCCATTTCTATTCTGTTTTTAGATCCAATTATTTATTATTATTATTATTATTATTCAGGCCAGCCATGGAGTCAAAAGACTCATAATGGGAGGTCCTTCCCAGGAAACTTCCTACCACTCCTTGAGCTCATTGACCATTCTTACTCTTACCACTCTATCACCCAATGCATTCTACGGTTCACCCACCATCTATGCAAAGAAACCAATCCTCGCCTTCATGCTCACCACTTCTTTTGCAACTTCCAGGGAGAGCCCCTTGTCATTGCTCCGTCCGTCATTCCACTAAGTGAAAGAACTCCCCCATTGTCTACCCTGGAACTCTGGGGTACCTTCACCACCTTTGCAATATGTTCCCTGAATTTCAGTTTTCTATCAATCATTACCCCCAGATCTCTTGCCTCCCCTACTTTCTCCAGTACAGCTTCTCCAATCGAGTATGCAGCCTATCATCGATGTATCCCAAACTTCACGACTTTAAATTTTCCTGCATTAAACCGACATCCCCATTCATTTGCTTATCTGTCTAGTTTATTCAAATCCTCTTGCAGGGCTGCCACATCTCCACAATTACTAATAACCCTTCCCAGCTTCACATCATCTACAAACAACTGAATATTCCCCTGCAATCCATTGACAACGTCATTGATATAAACGTTAAACAATACAAGTCCTAGTACTGAGCCCTGTGGGACCCCACTTGTAACCTTCTGCTTCCTTGATACTGCCTCACCATACACAACTCCCTGATACCTATAAGACAGCTAATCCTGAATCCAGTTGACTAACCTGGCATCTAAACCCATGTGCTGCAACTTAAATATCAGCTTATCATGTGGCACCCTGTCAAATGCCTTTTCAAAATTGAAAAAAATGGCAGTATATGCCTTTCCCTCATCGACTGCTCTTGTCACTTTATTATAAAAGGCAATCATATTTCTAAAGCAAGAGTGCCCCTTAACAAATCCATGTTGACTTTCACAGATAACATTATCCTCATCTGCTCGACACTGTGTATGGTTCCAAAGCTGTATTTTACAAGTTTCTCTGCTTTGTGAGTTCCAGACATTATTTAACATTGTTACACCTTCAATTTTTCATAAAGTTTTCATATCAGTAGTTTGATTGATTTGTAATTAATACACATTTCCTTTGCATATGTTAGTACCATTCTGATTACTTCTTTATAGATTCTTATTTTTGTTTCCTTTCAAAAAACATTCTGTTAGCTTTTCATTGGTCTTTTTCTATTTCTTTGGTCTCCAATTCTTTACTCATTCATCCTGCAGCACCTCTTATTATTATTATTATTATTATTATTATTATTCGTGACACCCCCAAGAAGACCGAAGGCTCATTGCGGGAGGACACCTACTTTGCAACTCTCTGTCTCCACCACTACACAGAACCTCTACTACCAATCATCTACATTAATGGCATGTACTACTTGGGATGAAAAACCTGAGTTTGCAGGAGAAAAAACCCTGCTACCTGCTTATGAGATCAGCTAACTCACCTTCAATTGAAAAAGTCCATGTAAAGATTCCTCCCGTCATGGTGAGAATCGAATTTAGGCCTTTTCCAGTTGAAGGGCACAACGTACCGTCATTCTTCCAATTGCGCTATGGAGGCGCTTGGCTCTTTCTATATGGTTTTTCCATTCTCCCTTAGCTTATGTTCATAATTTTTTCAGATGATGCCATAATTGTTTATTTCTGTTCCTAAAAGTTTTACCTTACTAACTTGTTCAAATATTTTCCCCTTTAATTTCTAATTTGCATCTTTGGGAACCTTGGCAGCTGTAATTGTTTTAGTTTCTTCTGTTGATATCTTCATAATTTATTTGTGTGCTACATTATAGAATGCATTTAATAATTTACGTAGATCATCTTCATTTTCCTAGTATGATTATATCATCAGCATATTCAATTATTCTTAGTTTTTCATTTTTAATTTGTATTCTGCATTTTTCCATTTTGTTTCCATCTTTTATTATTTTATCTATCATCATTAGTTGTCTAATTCCTTTGCTTGTGTTAATTTCTTCTGTCTGTCCTTGTTTTGTATTTATTTTTGAACTGTATTTATTATTTTACACACATGAATGCACACATGCACACACACACAGTTAATTAGCTTTTAAATTTGTGTTGATATTTTACTCATTTTTCACATAGTTATTATATCTTTTAAGTAGATTTTATAAAATGCTTTTGCTAAATCAATAAAGTGCAGAAAAAGAAGTTTATTGACTTCTATTGATTTCTCTATTATTTGCTTTAATATGAATATTGTGTCCATTGTCAAATATTTTTCCTAAATTCTTGTTGTTCATTGGATAATTCAGTTAAATTATTTACTACATTTTCCAGTTATTTTTGTGAATAATTATAATGTAGTGCAGAGCAGATTTAATCCTCTGTAGTTTTCTGAACTTAAAGATTGGTATTGTTAAGCTCTTTCATTAGTCGTTTGTTATTTTTATTTCTTTAAATACTGTATTTAGAATATGATATAGTTCTCTGTTAATTGTTTTCCTCCATATTTTAATAATTAATTCTGTATGAAATCATTTCACCTGATTTTCTAGTTTTGAGTTCTTTAAGAGTTGATTAAATATCTTTTTCTGTAATTGCAAAAGTTAAATTATGTCCTGTGTTTACATCATTATCTTTATTATTATTATTATCTGACCCCCATGGATTCAGAGACTCATCATGGGAGATACACACTATTGCATACAATGCTCATCCAAACGAGCCTAAAAGTGATTAAATGTGTCTACATTCACAGCACACTCAGCCAATGCATTCCACTCACCACCACGCTCCATGCAAAAATGCTGCTCCTCACTGTTATTATTATTATTATTATTATTATTACTGGTATCTCCATGGAGTCAGTAGACTCATTGTGGAAGACCCAAACTATTAAAACAATATCTCTCATACCTCTTCATGAATTCATTTACAGACGAAGAACTCACAACTGTGTTATGCAATGCATTCCACTCATTCACCACTCTCCAGATGAAAAACCTTGTTCTCACACCCTTGTTAACCACACTTTTTCCTAATTTCCAGGGATGACCTCTTGTTCTTCCATCACTATCATAAAGTTTCCCCTGCATCAATCTTATAAAAACCTTTTAGTAATTTAAATGTTTCTATCATATCCCCTCTTCTCTGCCTATCAAACAACATTTGCAATCCACAAGTTCTCAGTATATCAATGTAGGGAACATTTTTTACATCACTCACCTACTTAATCACTCCCCTCTGAACCCTCTCTACAACCTTCTCATCTCGAAGGAATCCAGGTGACCAGACTTGAGCACAGTAAACCAAATGTGGAAGTATCAGTGCTTTATAAAGGGGAATAATAACCTCTTTATTTCTTAATGTTAGTGTGTTCCTCAATAACTAAGTAATCCTGTGTGCATTCTTGAACATCTTAGTAATGTGTCCCCTGAACTACATCTCCCTATCCACCAACACCCCCAAGTCCTTAGCCTAATCAATCTCTTGGAGTACCGTTCCATCAATGTAGTACACAGCTGGTAATCTTTTAATCCCAAAATGCATAACTTTACACTTTTCCACATTGAACTTACATCCATTACCTTTTGCCCATTTTGCCAGCTTATTTAAATAATCCTACGAACTCTCAACATCAGCTTGATTTTTTTTTTATTGTGCTACCCAACTTTGCATCATCAGCAAACAACTGAATATCTCCCTTCAAGCCATTTCCTATATCATTTATATACAAATTAAACAACAATGGCCCAAGCACAGACCTCTGAGGCACACCACTGGTCACCTGCCTCATCCTGGACTCTGCTCTTCCATACACCACCTTCTGGTATCTCTCCCTGAGCCATTCTCCTATCCATATCACCAGTTTAGTATCCATCCCCATCTGCTCGAATTTACACAACAGTATTCCATGGGGGTATCCTGTCAAAAACCTTAGCAAAATGCAGAAGTGCCACTGTATAGCCATTTCCTTTGTCCAACTCAGATGTTCATTCTATTATAAAAAGTTAATAAATTGCTAAGGCAGGATCAACCCTTAACAAAATCATGTTGACTTCTATAGAATATCATATCCTGATCCACCCATTCTTAAATTTTTTCTTTAACCAACTTTTCCAATACTTTTACCACCACTCCCGAGATGGTGATTGGCCTGTAATTAACTACCAACAAAATTTGTGCACAGTAATCCATATGAGGTCTGATCAAGACCTTGTCCAATGTGACATCTTCACAACTTGTGCATTTTGGCCCCTGAATTTAAGGTCCTTGTTCACCACCATTTCAAGATCCCTCAACTCCACTACCTTTAAAGTTTCCCCATGAAGTGTATACTTTGCATCACATTGCTGCTTACCAAATCTCAAAACCTTACACTTTGCAACAATGAATTGACTTACCTGTCCATTCATGCAATCTATTCAAGTCCTCAAGTAAGGCCATAATAGCTGCTTGAACTCTGCATTGCTCTCCCCATTATTGCATAATCATAAAAATAAGTATGATAGCTGGTGTGTGTAGTATGTAGCCTCCCTCGATGAGTCTGTGACTCCCTGGAGGTCTCTCTAAATAATAATAATAATAACATCGGCATGACTCTGCATTGCTCTCCCCTGTTTTGCATCATCTGCAAACAGCTGCATATCACTAGTCAAGCCCCATCCCAGTATCATTAACATACAACAACAATCCTAAAACTAAACCCTGTGGTACAACACCTTACCAGCCCATTCATGCAATCTATTCAAGTCCTCCTGTAAGGCTGTAGCATTTGCTTGAACTCTGCATTGCTCTCCCTAATTTTGCATAATCTACAAACAGCTGCATATCACTAGGTAAAACCCATCCCCGATATCATTAACATACAAATTAAACAACAACAGTCCTAAAACTAACCACTACAGTACACCACTAGTGACCTTTCTCTTGCGGGATACTCTACCCACATATACAACTTTCTGATAGTTATCTTGCAGCCAGTCACTGATCGAACTCAGAAGTATGTTATCCAACCCATCTGTTTCAATTTATTAAACAGCTTGTTGTGTGGTAGTCTAACAAATGCTTTTCTAAAATCCAAGAACACCACTGTATGAGGGTGTCTGAAAAGTTCTTGGCCTAACAATGAAAAAAACCAACTTTGTCTTCTTTGGTGCTGAACAACTGTATTCTGCCCACCGTTTTTTGACTGTTGTTTGGATTCTGGTGTGTAATGGTAAATCCAAGTCTCATCCATAGTAATAAATCAATGCACAAAATCAGTTTTATTCTTGTCAAAATGCTCCAAGCACTGTTCAGAGATTTTCATGCAAGTGCAGTTTTGATCTGCTGTGAGCAAATGAAGCACCTATCTTACACAAAGCTTTTTCATATGCAATTCTTCATGCAAATTATATTATTATTATCTGAGACCTCCAGAGAGTCAAGGACTCATCAAGGGAGGCTGTAAATTACCTAAAACCTTCCGTTAAATTCATTTACACTAGATGCACTCACTACCCAAAGTGGCAAATTATTCCACTCGCTCACTGCTCGCTGGGAGAAAAACCTAGCTCTTAACTCTTTCTTGACTAAGAACAACCTTAACTTCCATGGATGCCCCTGTGCTCTCTCTCTCTCTCTCCACCTTCCTATAATGAAAAATTTCTTCATTTGAAATGCTATAACACCCTTCAAAACTTTATAGACCTCTATCATATCACCCCACTTTCTCCTGTTAGCCAGAGTCTGTAATCCACATACTCGCAATCTGTCCTCATAATCTAAATCCCATAATCCAGATATAATCTTTGTAACTCTTCTTTCCAACCTTTCCACAGATTATTCTTTATCCCCTTGGAACCAGGGAGACCAAATCTGTGCACAGTAATCCAAGTGTGCTCTTATCAAAGCCTTATAAAGAGACAAAAATACTTCCTTATCTTTGCATGTCAAGGTTCGCTTCAACATAGCAATTAACCTGTGAGTTGTATTTCCAACTTTTGCTATTATTATTATTATTATTATTCAGGCCTCCATGGAGTTAAAAGACTCATCGTGGGAGGTCTCCCACCCCCAAGAAACACAAAGTCTATCATACCACTCCTTAAACTCAATGACCGTTCTCTCTCTCACCACTTTATCAGGCAATGCATTCCATGGTTCAACCACACTACATGCAAAGAAACCGCTCCTCACCCTCTTGCTCACAGTTTCCTTTCGGAACTTCCAGGGATGGCCTCTTGTCATCACTCCTTCCCACTGTTCAACCAAGCGAAAGAACTCCCCAGTGTCAACCCTGTAACCACCTCTCAACAGTTTAAAAGTCTCAATCATATCACCTCACCTCCTTCTATCCACCAAACTCTGCAGTCCACATTCCCTCAGCCGATCCTCATAACCAAAAGTGTACAGTCCTGAAACCATCTTTGTCATCCCTCTTTGTACCCTTTCCACAGTTAATTTATCCCCTTCAAATCCTGGAGACCAAAACTGAGAACAATAGTCTAAGTGTGTCCTGATCAGAGACTTAACAACGGAATGATAACAATTTTATCTCTGCAGGTCAGTGTCCTTCTCATAATTGCAGCAAACCTCTGTGTTACCTTCACCACCTTTGCAATATGTCCGCTAAATTTCAGGTTTCTATCAATCATCAACCACAGATCTCTTGTCTCCCCTACTTCCTCCAGTATAACTCCTCGCATAGAGTAGGCAGCATCCCATCGATGTGTTCCAAACCTCAAGACCTTACATTTTGCTTCATTAAATCCACACCCCCATTCATTTGCCTATCTATCTAGCTTATTCAAATCCTCTTGCAGGGCTACCACATCTGCAGTATTACAAATAATCCTTCCCAGCTTCGCATCATCTGCAAACAACTGAATATCCCCTTGCAATCCACTGGCAATGTCATTGATATAAAGGTAAAACAATATAGGTCCTAGTACTGAGCCCTTTGGGACCCCACTTGTAACCCTCTGCCTCCTTGAAACTGCCCTACCATACACAACTCTCTGATACCTATCAGACAGCCTATTCTGAATCCAGTTGACCAATCTGACATCCAGACTCATGTGCTGCAACTTAAATATCAGCTTATCATGTGGCACCCTGTCAAATGCCTTTGCTAAGTCTAAGAAAATTGGAGTATATGCCTTTCCCTCATCTAATGTGCTTGTAACTTTATTATAAAAGGCTAACATATTGCTAAAAACAAGAGCGCCCTTTCACAAATCCATGTTGACTCTCACAGATAACATTACCCTCATCTTCCCAATGCTGTATACTGTCCCACATTACTTTCTCCAAGATCTTAACAACTACTGATGACACACAAACTGGCCTATAATTAGACACTTCCAGTCTGTTACCACCCTTATGCAATGGCACTATCTTACCTTCCTTCCGTTCCCTGGGCACCTTTCCTGCAGCCAGACTTTCGTTGAAAAGCCAGGTTAAAGGCACTGTCAGTTCCCTAGCATTTCTCTCTCAACTCATGGTGAAATACCATCCAGTCCCACAGGTTTACTGAAATCCAGAGTACTCAGTATCTAAAGCACACTCTCCTCCTGTACCTCTAAACCTCAAACCTGCATTATCCCTCTAACATTAATACTGTCTCCTCTAAGATGAAATACTCCAATAAAGTGGTCATTGAACAATTCCACTATGTCCTTTGCATCAATCAAGCTATTTCCATTTTTATCCCACAATATCATTCTTCCACAGTCATTTCTCCTCTTACTGGCCACATAGCTAAAAAATTCCCTAGGATTTTCTTTGGATCTTAGGTCCAATCTCCTCTCATATTCCAATTTCACTTTCCTTACCACACTAGTCACTCTTCTGGCCCATGTCTTATATTCTTCATGCATCTTCTCTTCACGTGTCTCCTTATATCTCTTCCAAAGCCTCTTTTTCGCATGCAATTCGTGTTTAATATTGTTTGTCATCCACTTTACTCCAAATTGTGTCCTCTTCTTCACTTGTGGTATACAACTTACCATTGCTGCTAACAAATATTCTTTCCCAATTTCCCACGCGCTAATGATATCCCTGCCTTCCAATTCCTCCTACCATGAAACTTCCCAAAGTTGACGTCTAAGACTATTATATTCACCTGCTTTATAATTCCACATAAATTTTCGTCTCTTTGATACTCCTACATGTCTATTCATTTTCCAAGTCAAATCATATGGTCACTCTCTCCAACTGGTGAGAGAGAGATGTCTCAGTTATTATCAACTCTTCTGATGCTATAACCAAATCCAAAACTCTTGAACCTCTTGATCCCTCTGTTACATGTTGCCTAAGACATTTGTCCCTCAAGAATTCTAGAAATTCCATTCCCTTATTGCTACATGCATCTTCCTCTCTCCAATTTATATTACTGTAGTTAAAATCTCCAATAACAATCATTCTTCTTGCTCTTGCCAAACTTAACTGTCTAAACGGCTCCTGGTTCTCATCCTCTGTGCTCCTGTGTCTGTAGCAACACCCCACTAAATATCCTGTCTTGCCCACCTCTACCTCACACCATATGCTCTCAAAATCATTTGTCTCACTGCCTTCCAAAGCCTCCACTCTTAGAGATCATAGGTCATTACTTATCATAAGCAGTATCCCGCCACCACTTTCACCTCCTATCTTGCCGAAAAATGCTGTACCCAGCAACTTCTATTCCTGGTATTATATCCCCTTCTGTCAACCACATTTCAGTGATTCCAATAATGTTTGGCCAGGCTGATGTTATCTGTGCCACCAATTCCTCTCCCTTATCCCAGATACTCCTGGCATTAGCATAAAGCATATAAATGCCATTGTTTCTATACCCAGCATTATCTCTTCTAGACTCCACTGGGCTCAATGTTACCTGACATCATCTCCCTTCTCCCAAGTATCCATTCCCACAAGAGGACATCCCTGCTATCATCCTCCCTGGGACACACTGACTCGTTCAGAACAGCAATCTCTTCAGATGCCTACGTCCTTCCTCATTCAACTGCAAGTGGTCTCTCGCATACAATTTATATCTTTCTTCAAACACATTCCAAGCATCCACATATACCAGTCCTCCATTGTCACACATTCTAGCTATTATGTCATTCAGTATTACTGCTCTTCTGCTCAGTTTGTCATTATCATACCCAGGCAACACACACACTATTTTTCCTCTCTCTGTCTTCTTCCATACAGCCTCAAGCAAAAATCTCATATCTCTCGCTGCCTGACTTACATTACCACTGAAGTCATTTGTTCCTACCATCTCAATCATCTATGTGACCTTTGAAGTTTAAATTCTTATCCACCAATACACCAAGATCTTCAGTTTCTTGTAGCATAACCCAGCTAATATAATATGCTGCTGGAACTCTAATCAGGCCAACGTACATATAACTTTACACTTACCAACATTAAACTGATAGCCATTTTCATTTGCCCAGATTTCAAGTCTATTCAAATCATTTTGTAATTTCTGAATATCAGTCACATCCCTTATTGCCCTGCCTATCTTCGCATCATCAGCAAACAATTGCAAATCTGATGATAGACCCTGCTTGATGTTATTAATGTATAGATTGAACAATAATGTCCCATGGTCTGAACCCTGAGGTACACTACTGGTCACCTTAAATCTGGCAGATTCACACCCACTGTATATGACTTTTTGATATCTATCTATCGGTCAACCATCCCCTGATCCAAGTCAATGGATTATGTTCCAATCCCATATTATCCAGTTTACACAACAGCCTATCTTGTGGTATCCTATCAAATGCCTTAGAAAAATCCAACATTATCATAGTGTTTCCATTCCCTTTATCCAACTCGGTCATAACATTGTTATAAAATATGAGCAAATTGCTAAAACATGACCTTCCTTTAGTAAACCCATGCTGTTCCCTGCAGAGTAAAGAATGCTTGCCTACCCATTTCTGTATGTAAGTTCTTACCAACTTTTTTTAAAATCTTCACTACCACACCCAGAGATACTAATAGGTTGGTAGATAGACACATCAGTTTTTGTACCACCCTTGTGCAATGGAACTATCATACATTCCTTCCATTCCTGTGGTATCATTCCTGAGCTGAGACTCAAGTTATACAAATGTGTGAAAGGCCTAGCCAATTCAGCTGAACATTCCTTTAACAAACAGGCAGATATTTCATCTGTCTTATTGACCAATTCTTATCCAGGTTATGCAAGAGCTCTTCAACCACATTTTCATGAACCTCTAACTCTTCATCCAACGTAGCAGTAGTATATCTTACGTAGTATATCTTAGCAAAGTGAGCACTCATTAACTGACAATATCCTTAGCTTCCGACACTTCAGTACCATCTGCATTCAATAAAGTTATTCTTCCGCATTCGTTCTTTCTTTTGCTTTCGGCATAATGAAAAAATTCTTTTGGATTGCCTTTAGCTTGCATGGCCAATTTCTTTTCATACTCCGTTTTAGCTTTTCTCACAATACTCGTTCCTTTTCTGGCCTGAGCTTTATATATTTCATAACTGCTCTCACTCTTATTCTCACCATATTCTTTCCACATCATCTTCTTCTTGTGGATCTCTAGCTTAATAACGCTGCACATCCATTTCACCCCCAACCTATTTATTCTTTGAACACTAGGGATACATTCAGATACCACCTCTTTCAAAGATTCCTATGCCTTGCTGATATTTTTTCCATTCAATAGCTGATACCATGGGACCAAAGATAGTATTCTTCTAATTTGATCATAATTTCCAGCTTTGTAATTCAGAATGTAGCCTGATTTAATGGGAGCTTCAATACAAAAAGATACTTTCCAAGAAAGAACAGCATGATCACTGTCACCGATTGGTGATAAAATAGCCAAATTCTTGACAGAGATCCCTTCTGATGCTATGAGCAAATCCGAACTCTTTGACCTTGAGTTCCTTCTTTCACATGCTGCTTCAGAAAGTTACCTTGCAACAATTCAATAAATTCCTGTTCTTTCTGATCATGAGATTTCTCTTCTACCCAAAAATGTTTGCAAAACTAAAATCACCCATATCACCAATTATCCAGGCCTCCTTAAAATCAAAAGACTCATCATGGGAGATCGTGGGAAGTTTATCATACCGCTACTTGAACTCATTGACTGTTCTTGCTCTAACCCTCAGGCAATGCATTCTGTGGTTCAACCACCCTCCATGCAAAGAAACCACTCCTCATCCTCTTGCTCAGGGCTTTCTTTTGCAACTGCCGGGGATGGCCCCTTGTCATTGCTCCTTTCTGCCATTTCATTAAGTGAAAGAACTTCCCAATGTCTACCCTGTAACTGCCTCTCAACAGTTTAAAAGTCTCGATCATATTACTTCTACTTCTATTCACTAAACGCTGAAGTCCACATTCCCTCAGTCAATCCTCGTAACTGACATTGTAAAGTCCTGAAATCATCTTTGTTATTTGCCTCTGTACCCTTTCCATAGTGAATTTATCCCCTTCAAATCCTGGGCACCAAATCTCAGAACAATAGTCTAAGTGTGGTCTGATCAGAGTCTTATACAATGGAATGAAAAAGGTTTTTTCTCTATAGGTCAGTGTCCTCAATATTGCAGCAATCCTCTGGGTTACCTTCACCACCTTTGCAATATGTTCCCAGAATTTCAGTTTTCTATCAATCATCACCCCCAGATCTCTTGTCTCCCTATTTCCTCCAGTATAGCTCCTCAAATCAAGTATGAGCAAGTGGTGCTGTGATTAAGTGCAGTGCACATCTTGCACAAAGCTTTTTCATATGCAATTCTTCATGCAAAATATATCCTGCACGTTATTTTGAAATGCCAATAGTCTCATCAATTTCAGCACTTTGACTTGCCTATCATCCAATACCATATCGTGCACTTTATCAATGATGTCTGGTTAAACCTTTTGAACATCCTTCACATGGATCATCTTCAAGGCTGGTACGGCCACATTTAAACTCGGCAGCCCATTTCTTCATTGTTGAAAATGAAGGAGAAGAATCTCCATAAATTTTTACGAACTTCGAATGAATTTCTGGCGTTAAACCTTCTTTTATAAAGAATATTATAACTGCATGATACTCAATTTTATCCATTTCAAGGGATACAGATTACACTTTTGCTTCAAACAGCTATATAAAATAAGCTACTTGATAGAATGACTTGCAATTTCACATGGAGGCGTATGACAGATGTACCAATTTAGCAAAAAAGAAAAAATCTTGCCGATAGTGTTGCCATCTATATTCGAGGCTGAGAACTTTCAAGACCACCTTCGTATATGCATCTCCCTTGTCTAAGGTATTTTACATTTTGTTATAGTACATAAGTAAATTTGTAAAATGTGATCTGTGTTAAACAAACCCATGCTGATAACAAAGAGATTACTGCTGTTATCAATGCATTTCTGTATCCTACACCAATCTCTCTACAACCTTCACCACAACTCCAGATGTACAGATTAGCCTATAATTTGAAAAAGCCTTTTCATTTCCTTTATGCAGCAAAACAATTTTACCTTCTTTCTACTCCCTTGGAATCTGTGCTGTTGTAAGACTCTTATTAAACAGGCATTCCAGTACTACTGCCAGTTCTCTGGTACATTCCCTTAAGATGTGTGGTGATATTTCATCAAATGCTATGACCTTATTGACATCAAGATTATTATTTCCTCAAATACTTCCTGCTCACTCACAATTAAACCATCCTCTCCTATATCCTCTACGTGTGCATTCCTTATGATTTCACCCTGACAGGATGAAACAGCCTTATAAATTGATGACTGAATACCTCAACAATATCTTTTGCAGCAAATACCTTTCTACCATTTTCATATATTAACTTCATCTTACTACAATCATTCTTCCTTCTACTTACCATATATCTAAAAAAAAAAAAAAACTCTCTGGAGTTTTCTTTCTGGGAGGTCCTTTTATCTCACACACACACACACACACACACACACACACACACACACACACACACACACACACACACACACACAGCTCATCATACTATGCCTTGAACACATTAAAACTCCTTGCAGACACCACACTCTCAGGCAAGGCATTCCAATCATTTACAACTCTGCATGAGAAAAACCTGCATCTCACTCCCCCCTACTCACACCTTCTTTATACAGTTTCCAGGGATGGCCTCTGGTCCCCCCCCCCCCGATCTCCCACTATTTTTTGTAGAACTTCTCCAGCAATGATCCTATAACACCCCTTTACCAACTTGTAGGTCTCTATCATAACTCCCCCCTCCTCCTCCTGTCCACCAGACTCTGCAAATTGCATCTTCTCAATCTCTTCTCATACTCGACATTCCAGAGGTCAGAAACTATCTTAGTCAGTCGCCTTTGGACCCTTTCCAATATCTCTTCATCCTTCTGAAAACCAGGTGACCATATCTGGGCACAATAGTCCATGTGTGGCCTAATCAAAGCCTTATACAACGGAGCAAGAATTTCCCTACTTCTACACGTCAATGTCATCCGCATCATTCCCAGAAGCCTTTGTGTTGTCTTCACAATTTTGGTTATGTGTTCCCAAAATTTCAGATCCTTATGTATTTCTCTGTCAGTTCCCATGCACCATTTATTTCTTTACTGCTCAACTGCTCATTCCATGCTATAGTTTCAACTGTCTCCTAAGCATATCATAATCACCAACTTGATAATTCCACGTATATCCTTTCTTTACAGAAGTATGCATATGGCTAACCACAATCCAGGTGATCACTTCATGATCTCTTTCACCAACTGGAGGAAAGTGTGTAACCCTAATCATAATTACATCCTCCGATGCAATGATCACATCCAAAACTCTTGATCTTCATGTGCCCTACTTTACTTGCTCCCTGAGATAGTTATCTCTGAAGAACTCAAGAAATACATTTTCTTATTCTCAAATGCTATCTCTTCATTTCAATCTATACAGCCATAATTAAAAATACCCATAATAATTACCCTTACTTTGTTCACTAATCCAAGTTGTTTATACATTTCTTCATCACCACCCTCCACATTCCCTAGCCTATAGCAACACCTAACTAAATATGTCTTTCTGTCAACCTCCATGTTACACACCACACTGCCTCATAACCATTGCCACTATTTTCCTCTTTCAAGTCTACGTTATGCGGACATAATTCTCCTGCTATCTTCATCAGCAGCATTTCCTCTCACTTGTTTTCCTTTCTATCCTGATTAAAAATACTCTATTTTGCAATTTCTATTCGTGTTACAATATTGTTTTCATTTAACTGTGTTTCACTTATTCATATGATGATGAATCAGGTGAATAAATTTAATTAGTGAAACCATTTCAACCCCTTTATTTCTGATACGTCTGGCATTTGTAAACAAACACAATACTTTGTTTTTAGGTCTGTAACCAGTTCTACCCAAACCACTTTTTGGTTGTGATTTTCCCACCCCACCTACCCTTGCACAATCACCTTTTTCACCAATTACGACATATTTTTGCTCAGTCTCAACTTCCCCACTCAAATTGCAATATATTCCAACTTGACACATACATGCACTACCACTTTCAACATCCACTCTCCCTATATCATGTCTGCCTGTCTACTTGGTCTCTTGCATTCCCATTCTCTCTTCACTACTACTGTTTCAACTGTCAGCATAAATGAAATATGCCAAGAAATTATATTCCTGGTTTAATCCTATATCCAAGTGTAAGCAAACAAAGTTTGTGCCTGAAGTAATTTCAGGACTGGGCAAGTCATATAGAAACTAATGACTTCACTTCACTTGCAGTATCCCATAATGCAAAGGACATATCCTTGCAGGTATGTATAATGCAATGCATTATGGGAAGAGTCATTATCCAGAACAGTTTTGACCTTTATTTAGGTATCATCAGTGGGAGCCAGATCCAGAAGTGATACCAAAGTTGAAGTAATGCATAAGTCATATTTCCTACATACTCTGGAATAGAGATAGATGTTAAAAGTTTTTCCACTTCACTATACTATAAATTAAAGATGCCAATAAATTATTTATTTCAAGAAATTATTCAGGTGCAAACTTTGTTTGCTTACACTTAGATAAAGGATTAAACACAGAATATAATTTCTTTTTATCTTTAATCTATAGTATGACTAAATGGACTCTGCTCTCTATAGGTTGTAGTATTCCTTGTAAGTGGGACCCTGTAACCTCCAGAGAGTGCATACCCTGGGTGGCAGATAGGGGAGATCACCAGATATGGTGGGATGATCCGAATATATTGAACAAGAAATCGTCAAATGATTGTCTCTTATAGCCCAACAGGGCTATAAGGGACAATCATCTTGATTATAAGGTAAGTGGCACTCCCATGATCCCCCTAGCTGAATGACGGTGCCACACGACAAGCTGATATTCAAGTTGCAGCACATGGGTCTGGATGTCAGATTGGTCAACTGGATTCAGGATTGGCTGTACGATAGGTATCAGAGAGTTGTGTATGGTGGAGCAATATCAAAGAGGCAGAAGGTTACAAGTGGAGTTCCACAGTGCTCAGTACTGGGACCTATATTGTTTAACCTTTATATCAATGACATTGCCAGTAGATTGCAAGGGGATATTCGGTTGTTTGTGGGTGATGCGAAGCTGGGAAGGGTTATTAGTAATACTGCAGATGTGGTAGCCCTGCAAGAGGATTTGAATAAGCTAGATAGATGAGCAAATGAATGGGGGAGTGTCAGTTTAATGCAGCAAAATGTAAGGTCTCGAGGTTTGGGACACATCGATGGGACCCTGCATACTCTATGGGAGGAGTTAAACTGGAGGAAGTAGGAGAGATAAGAGATCTGGGGTTGATGATTGATAGAAACCTGAAATTTAGTGGGCATATTGCAAAGGTAGTGAAGGTAACACAGAGGATTGCTGCAATAATGAGAAGGACACTGACCTGCAGAGATAAAATGGTTATCATTCCATTGTATAAGACTCTGATCAGACCACACTTAGCCTATTGTTCTCAGATCTGGTTCACAGGATTTGAAGGGGATAAATTAACTGTGGAAAGGGGTACAAAGGGGATAACAAAGATGGTTTCAGGACTGTACAATGTTAGTTATGACAATCGGCTGAGAGAGTGTGGACAGCAAAGTTTGGTGGATAGAAGGAGAGGTGATATGATAGAGACTTTTAAACTGTTGAGAGGTGGTTACAAGGTTGACACTAGGGAGTTCCTTCGCTTTGAACAGTCGGAAGAAATCATGACAAGATGCCATCCCTGGAAGTTACGAAAGGAAATTTGAGAAAGAGGATGAGGAGTGATTTCTTTGCGTGGAGGGTGGTTGAACCATGGAATGCATCTAATGGAGTGGTGAGATTGAGAATGGGCAAAGTGTTTAAGGAGTGGTATTATAGACTTTGTGTTTCCTACGAGGGACCTCCCTTGATGAGTCTTGATAGACTTGTGTTTCTTAGAAAGGACATCCCAAGATGAGTCTTTTGACTCCATGGAGGCCTGAATAATAATAAGAATAATAATAATAATAATCTGTCCTCTACCTTGAGGAAAATCACCTCACTTTAATCTTTTCTATAAGGCTTTATCAGCCAACTCTTCTTATTTTATGACCCTTATACTCTTAGAGTACTCGAGGGCTATGGGGTCTTTCCATTTCTGGCATATATCTATGTCTCCTCTAAAATCTGCTGTCCTCCATTCAGTATACCCTATTCCTCCTATCGGTTTAAATTTGAAGAAGGCTAATTTGGAAGAAGCCTTAAGATAGCAGTCCGATCGAGACTTTTAACTGTTGAGAGGCAATTACAGGATTCACAAGTTCTTTCACTTGGTGGAACAGCGGGATGGAGCCATCCTTGAAGGAGCCTATTCCCTATGACAATGGGCCATCCCTGGAAGTTACTAAAGGCAGCTGTGAGCAAGAGGGTGAAGAATGTTTTCTCTGCATGGAGGGTGATTGAACAATGGAATGCATTGCCTGATAGAGTGGTGAGAGCAAGAACGGTCAATGAGTTCAAGGAGTGATATGATAGACTTTGTGTTATCTAGGAAGGTCTCTCACAATGAGTCTCTTGACTCCATGGAGGCCTGAATAATAATAATGATAACTAAATGAAAAGACATCAAAATTTTTTTTAGATGCTAGAGTTCACAGAGGATATGAAATAAGTAGTGACCACTTCCTCGTTAAAATTAAGATTGCCTCCTAAATAGATACAAATAACAAGAACAGAAAGAAAATTTAATTCATTTGTTTATAAAACTAGATTACTAAATGACACAAATATAAAATCACTATATGAACAAAGAATTAACAAATATTTGGATAAAATAAAGTGAAATGAAAAAATAGAAATAGAAATAGAATGGCTTAATATAAAAATGATACTAAATACAACAGCAAATGAAAGCTTTGGAAAGAACAAAAAAATGCTATAAAAAAAAAAAAACTGAAGATACGGACAATACAATCAAAGAAATAATCAAAATGAAAAAAGAAGCATATCATAATGGTTAAGGAGAAAAAATATTAGAAGATGAAATAGAATATAAAAGAATGAGAGCCATAACTAAAAGAGAAGTCAGAAAAAGACATAGAGAATTATGGAACACCTTTGTTTCTCATTTAGAACATGATTTTTATAAAATAAGATGCAATGTATATAAGATATTGAAATATTTAAGTACAGATAATAAAGAAAATGCAAAAATAAACAACGAATTGAAATTATTATTATTATTATTACTCCAAGACCTCCTGGAGTCAAAGACTCATCTGGAAGGTCCTTTTATCACACACACATCTCATCATACCATGTCTTAAACCTATTCAAACTCCTAGCAGACACCACACTCTCAAGCAATGCATTCCAATCATTCACAACTCTGTACAAAAAAAACCTGCCTCTCACTCCCGTACTCACACCCTCTTTATACAGTTTCCAGGGCTGCCCTCTGGTTCTCCCCTGATCTCCCACTATTCTCTGTAGAACTTCTCCACCATTGATCTTATAACAACCCCTTACCAACTTGTAGGTCTCTATCATATCTCCCATCTTACTCATCTCCACCAGATTGCAAATTACATCTGCTCAATCTTTCATCATACTCAACATTCCAGAGGTCAGAAACTATCTTAGTCAGTTGCCTTTGGACCCTTTCCGACATCTCTTCATCCTTCTGAAAATTCGGTGACCAAATCTGGGCACAATCCCATGTGTGGCCTAATCAAAGCCTTATACAACGGAACAAGAATCTTCCTACTTCTACATGTCAGTGTCCTTCGCATCATTCCCAGAAGCCTTTGTGTTGTCTTCACAATTTTGGCTTTGTGTCCCCTAAATTTTAGAACCTTATCCACTATCACCCCCAGATCTCTTATTTCCTCTGCTTCCAACAGTATATTCTCACCAAGCATAAATTCTGCATCCCATGTTTGTTTTCCAAATTTTAAAACCTTACATTTTGCAACTTTGAACTCACATCCCCATTTCCATGACCAAACATTCAATTTATTCAAGGCTTCTTGCAAGGCCACAACATCTTCACTACTCTTTATGGTTCGTCCCAACTTTGCATCATCTGCAAACAACTGAATATCTCCAACCAAATCTTCGCCAATATCATTAATATACAAGTTAAATAGTAATGGCCCCAAAACAGACACCCTGGCGCACTCCACTTGTGACTTTCCTTTTCCGGGATATCACACTCCCATACACAACTTGTTGATACCTATCAGATAGCCAGTCGCCAATCAAATGCACTAATCTAATATCCAACCCCATCAGCTCTAGTTTGACTGTCAACTTATCATGAGGTACTCTATCAAAAGCCTTTGTGAAATCCAAGTATATTACTGTGTGTCCTTCTCCTCTGTCCAAGGAAGCAATCACTTTATTATAATAAGTAAGTAGATTACTAAAACATGACCTTCCTTTAGCAAATCCATGCTGTCCATCCAAGATTATACCATTGTTGTCAACCTAACTCTGGATCCAAGTTCTCACAAGCTTCTCCAACAACATAACCAGAACACCTGACACAGAGATAGGTCTATTGTTTAATGCTTGAGTTCGATCACCTCCTTTACAAAGTGGCACAATCTTGCCCTCCTTCCACTCTTTAGGAACTTGACCAAGTGCAAGACTCGTATTAAAAAAATATGTCAAGGCAGGTGTCAACTCTCTGGCATATTCCTTCAGAATATGCGGTGATATATTATCAAGTCCACAGCCTTATTTATATCTAGTTTACTCAACTCCCCAAACACCTCATGCTCACTTACAGTCAGTCTCTCCCCCCCATCATCAACTGCTCTTAATCTCTCCATGAAGTCATATTCACAAGTATCTCCACCACACATTCTGCAACAGCTGTCTTTATACCTTTTCCTCTAATCAATGTCATCCTTCCATAATCATTCTTTCTTTTGCTGGCTACATATCGAAAGAACTCCCTAGGATTATTTTTTAGCTTCATTACCTAACAGCTGTTCATACCTCTCTTTAGCTACCCCTCCTTGCCTGGTCTTTGTAGACCTCATGAAATTGGTTACTTCCACTTCTCTTATGCTGCCTCCACAATGCCCTTTTTCTCTGTATTGCATGCTTAATCTCTTTATTCATCTATCCCACACCTATCTTATTTCACCTTCTCACCCGTGAAATACATTTAGACATTGCATCTACTAAATAGTTTTTGAAAATCTCCCAAGCTGCATTGATCTCTTTTTCAGCTAACTCCTCATTCCATGCTACACCTGGAAGCTGTCTCCTGAGCTCTTCATAATTACCCCCCCCCTTTGTAGTTCCACATATACCCTTTTTTCACAGGGGTCCTTGCACTGCTGCCAACCACCCAGGTAATCACCTCATGGTCACTTTCACCAAGGTGGATGATTTGACACCTCATTTATAATTACATCCTCCGATGAGATGACCAAATCCAAGACCCTTAATCCTCGTGTGCAATCTGTTACATACTGTCTGAGGTAGTTATCCCTCAAGAAACTCATTTTCTTTACCTCCAGTTGCTATCTCTTCATTCCAGCCTATATTGCCATAATTAAAATCACCCACAATGATCACCCTTTTTTTATTTGCTAGGCTAATTTGACTATACATTTCACTATCACCACCATCCACATTACCAGGTCTATAACAACATCCCACCAAGTATTTGATTCTATTCACCTCTATCTCACTCTATATCATCCAGAAATGGGAATGTGAGGAATGTTGCAAAATGTAAGGTTTTAAAATTTGGAAAACAAAAATGGGATGCAGAATTTATGCTTGGTGAGAATATATTGTTGGAAGTAGTGGAAATAAGAGGTCTGGGGGTGATAGTGGATAAGGATCTAAAATTTAGGGGACGCATCGCCAAAATTGTAAAGACAACACAAAGGCTTCTGGGAATGATGCGGAGGACACTGACGTGTAGAAGTAGGGAGATTCTTGTTCCATTGTATAAGGCTTTGATTAGGCCACACATGGACTATTGTGCCCAGATTTGGTCACCGGGTTTTCAGAATGATGAAGAGATGTTGGAAAGGGTCCAACAGCAAATGACTAAGGTAGTTTCTGACCTCTGGAATGTTGAGTATGAGGAAAGATTGAGAAGATGTAATTTGCAGAGTCTGGTGGAGAGAAGGAAGAAGGGAGATATGATAGAGACCTACAAGTTGGTAAGGAGTTGTTATAAGATCAATGGTGGAGAAGTTCTACAGAGAATAGTGGGAGATCAGGGGAGAACCAGAGATCATCCCTGGAAACTGTGTTAATAAGGTGTGGGTAGGGGAGTGAGAGGCAAGTTTTCTTCGTGTAGCGTTGTGAATGATTGGAATGCCTTGCCTGAGAGTGTGGTGTCTGCAAGGAGTTTGAGTGTGTTTAAGACATGGTCTTAAACACACTCAAACCTCATGGAGTCAAAGACTCGTGTCTTTGACTCCATGAGGTCTTGTTTAATAATAATAATAAGAAGAAGAAGAATTGGAAATCAGGCTGAAAGAAACAAGAAATGGAAAATCACCTGGTGAAGATAAGTTAGGTTCATAATTATTTAAATATGCAGGAAGAATGTTCAATGAAAGACTCCTATTATTTTTAAATAATATCGATTCAACAAGTAACCCACCAATAGAATAGAATAAAGCAATTGTGATCCCTAAGTTTAAAAAACGTAGTAGAGATGATCCTAAAAATTATAGATGTATTCTCTAAGTTTTAAAATTTATAATTATAGTATTATAGGATAAATTAATTAAGTATTCTATATTCCTGTTACAAAATATCTAGCAGAATTTTAAATAAGAAACTAATAAAATATTCTGAAATATTTATTTTAGAAGTATAAAATGGATTTAAAAAGGATGATCATGTATAGACCCAGCCTTTTGTCTAAAATTAATAATAGAGAAAAGAAGAGGATACAATTTAGAAACACATATTATATTTATTGACCTTGAAAAAGCATTTGAAAATTAAAAGAAGCATTTTATTTTACATATGAAAAGAAAAATAAATACCAAATAATATTCTAAAAGCTATCATAAGTATATATGAAAATAATCAAAAAGAAATTAGATGAAATTAATGAACTATCATGTACAATAGAGATAAACCAAGGAGTGAAAGAGACTGTGTCGCCTTTCAGCAACGCTATTTAATATTTATCTAAATGAGATATTAAAATGGAATAATAAAATGGAATAAAATTTCCATCAAGTTATTAAACTTTCTCTTACAGTGAATTAAACACACTCCTTTTTTTTGCTGATGACCAAATAATAATTATAAATTCTGAAGATAACTTACAGAAAGATATTTAAATTTAAATGAGATAGCCAAAGATCATGGAATGATAACATCAACAGAAAAATCAGAAATGATGGCCTTTAAAGGACAAGACCCAGTAAGAACTAAAATATTAATATGTAACAAGATGTTAGAACAGTTAAATTCATTTAACTACCTAGGATGTATGATCACATATGAAAAGATATAAACTGAAAATTGTGAAATATTTAAAAATAACGGGTGCAGTTAACTCTATATTTCAACCTAACCTAGTTCAAAAACAAACCAGACTAAGTGTATACAACACATTAGCCCTACCAGTCCTATTGTATGGAAGTGAAATCTGAAAATAAAACAAAAAGACAAACAAAGATTAATAACAACTGAAATGAAGTTTATGAGAAAAACTGCAAAGTATACTCTATTCAATTACAAAAGAAATTAAGAAATTATGAAAGAATTAAACCAGGAATCAGTAATAAAAAAAGTGAAAAATATAAACATAAATGGATGGAACATGTTGAAAGAATGAAAACAGAAAGATTACTGAAACATGACATATTACTAACCATTAGGGAAAAAAAAAAAAAAAAACAGAACGTCCTTTTAAGAGATTCAATGATGACTTCTAAGGTCAGAACAGGTCATTCTAGGCCTAAATCCTTGACAAGCATGATGATGATGATGACTAACTAGAAAAACTTCCAACACCGCCAAGCACTTCTTGGTATACTCCTGATTTTTCACTTCTTCTCTCACTTCTGATCTCTTCCACTCATCACAATGCACATCACACACTTTACTTCCATCTGGCAACACTTTCTCCGGTACACTCACTCCAAAGCCATTCAAATACAACCTATCATGCCTGTATAATGCTATTCTTCCCTCAAACCTATGCCATACATCCACAAACTGTACATGTTGATATTAGGAGGTAGTGGCGCCTCTATATAAGGCATTGGTCAGATTACCACATATTGGACTATTGTGCTCAGATTTTATTATATTTCCCTCGATGAGGCTTTGGACTCATCGAGGGAGGGCATCTACTCTACAACTCTCTGTTTCCACTACTCACTCAATCCACCAACTACAATGAACTTCGCTACCGCCCACCACCACTACTTTCACAAGCAATCACAAACATCCATGCCGACCGCGGGATTCGAACCCACAGCCTTTTGGCTGGAGAACGGATACACTAACAACTCGGCCAATCAGGCCGGAAATTTGGTCACTTGATTTTCATTGTGATGTGGAACACTAGAGAGAGAGAGTCCAACGAGGAATAAACAAAGTGATAATAGGGTTCTGGAGTGTTGGTTATGAAGAGCATTTGAGTGAATGTGGATTACAGAAGTTCGTGGACAGGAGGAAAATAGGAGATATGAGAGAGATTTTCACATTAGTTAAGGGATTCTATCAGATTAATACAGAAGAAATTATAAAAAGAGTAGATGTTAAGATGGGAAGAATGAGAGGCCATCCCTGAAAGTTGATAGAGATGTGGTGAAGAAGGGAGTGAGGAGTAGATTTTTTATGTGGAGAGTTGTTAATGAGTGGAATGCATTACCTGAGTGCAGGTAGTGTAAATAACTTCAAAGCTCATTATGATAGATATGTTACATGTTGACTGGGCTTCCAACGATGAGTCTGTTTACTCCATGGAGGTTTCAAATAATAATAATGAAATAAAGAGTTAAAACTAAACATATTTGGTCATTTATAGTTAAAATATAATTTTATTAATGCTGACCATAAAAACAAACTTATATTATAGCCTACCAGTTTTGCCAGCAGAACTGGTAGGCTATAATGAGAAGACATAAAAACTAGTAAATGCAAATTGAAAGGAACATAAAAAAGGTTGTAAACCAACTAGTAGCTAAGGTTACACATTCACGTGACAGAGAGGATTATTGTTCTTATTCATTATCACACATGCCTGTTTGTTGTAGACGTGTAATGTGATTACTGGCTAGCTGTAGTTCAGCTTGATTAAGAGAGAGGATAAGGTTTTTCCACGAACTGATTAGAATTACACCCTAATTTCTGTTCAGGTTTCCGCCGGTTATTGACACTATTGTGGCTTCCTTGAATAAACGATGTCTGTAGTCATCATCGAGATATGGCATGGAGCTATTTTGCCACTCTATTGTGTGGTTAGACGTACAGAAATGATGTGCTAAGCCAGAAGAGATACTTCTGTTGTGGTTTACACCACCAACATATTCTTTCTGTCTGATTTCTAAACTCCGTGAAGTTTGTCCTATGTAAGCAAGACCACAGGAGCAGGGAATGAACTAAGAGCATACAACATCAAAGTGGTCTTCAAACCAACCACCAGCATCAGACAAGTTTTAGGATCCCCAAAAGATAAGGTATGTTTCTACAAATAACCAGGAGTATATTACATTTCCTGTGGTCTTGCCTACGTAGAACAAACTTCACAGAGTTTAGAAATCAGACAAAAAGAACATGTTGGTGATGTAAAAAACAACAGAAGTATTGCTTCTGGCTTAGCACATTTCTGTACGTCTAACCACACGATAGAGTGGCAAAACAGCTCCATGCCACATCTCGATGACAACTACAGACATTGTTTATTCAAGGAAGCCACAATAGTCTCACTTATTGTGGCAATAGTGTACCAGCGGAAACCTCAACAGAAATCAGGGTGTAATTCTAAACAGTTTGTGAAAAAACCTTATCCTTTCTCTTAATCAAGCTGAACTACAGCTAGCCAGTAATCACATTACACGTTCACAACAAACATGCATGCATGATAATGAATAAGAACAATAAGTCCTCTCTGTCACGCGAGCGTGTAACCTTAGCTACTAGTTGGTTTACAACATTTTTTATGTTCCTTTCAATTTGCATTTACTATTTTTTATGTATTTTCATAAACACCTTGAAAAAACCAGACAGTCTGCTGGTGAAACTGGTAGCTATAATATAAGTTTGTTTTCATGGTCAGCATTAAATAAAATTGTATTTTAGAAATAAATAGTTTATAACCATACTATGCAAAAATGTTGTATGCTAACTTTGTGACATGATGTTCAAGGAAATGAAAAATTTCTGAAGAGATTCTGAAATGTTTGGTATTACAAGAAATTGAGGGAATACCATCTACAGAGTTTGTAATAATAAGAGGAGTAGGGGTGACATGACAAAGACATATAAGTTAGCAAAGGGTTTTTACCAGATTAATGTAGAAGATATTTTTAATAGACTGTAGACTGATAGAAGTACCATATCTGGGTTTGATCATTCCTGGAAGTGAGAAGCAGATTTATTTGCTTATTTATTTTTGGTATTATATGTGTGTGTGTGTGTGTGTGTGTGTGTGTATACATATATATATATGTATATATATATATATATGTATATATATATATATATATATATACATATATATATATATATATATATATATATATATATATATAGCCATGCTGCAGTTATTCAATATTGGCGTTCACGTGAACTTGCACGCACAATTGCAACAAACAATGGCACGCCAGTTGGAACAACTTGAAAAATACAACGTTTTTATGTATCGATTATGTGAGGCAATTTGTACCTGTAATTTCCAGTTTGTTTAAATAATTCAATGTTTATTAGTATTCCTTTCCTTATAAATACCTGAAGAAGGCTGCTATATGCCGAAACTAGTAGTATTTATCATTAAAATCTTTATATGTTATCTCGGTCTTGGAGTCATTAAATCTATTTTTTGAAATGTATAACAACCAAGTAAAAGCTGATCGCCACATATATATATATATATATATATATATATATATATATATATTATTATTATTATTATTGTGGAATGTTTGCTCAGTGGAATGCGGTGAGTTTCAGAGGAGCAATGATTAAGGTTAAAGCATGGTTGAATGAGACGAGTCTTCTGAGTCTGAAGTTCTTGTGACTTTGCACTTGAGTCATGCTAATCATTATCAGATCTCTATGTGTTAAAGCATTCATAAGAGTATCTGTGTCATGTACACACAAACTTGTGAATATGTGAATACTAATGGTTTCATGAGTGTTACATTGTGTGTTATTCATTTGACCAATCATCTTGGTGAATCTACAGATGGTTAATGGATTTAAGGCACACCACAATGACCATTGGGTGAGTCATCAGTAATTTTTGTGGTGAGGCTTACAACTTATTATTATTATTATCATCATCATCATCTGACCTACATGGAGTCAGAGATTCATTGTGGAAGGTACACACACTATTGCACACAATGCTCATTCAACAGTGCCTTAAACTGATTCAATGTATCTACATTCACAACACACTCAGGCAATGCATTCCACTCACCAACCACTCTCCATGTAAAGAACCTTCTTCTCACTCCTCTGCTCACACCCTCTTTATACAGTTTCCAGCGATTCCACCTATTCATGAATCTTTGCAACTTACATTCTCTCAAGTTGTCCTCATGCTCCACATTCCAAAGACCACTGACCACCTTTGTGAATCTTCTCTGGACCCTTTCCAACATATCCTCGTCACCATGAAAACCTGGGAATCAAATCTGTGCACAATAATCCATATGAGGCCTCATCAAGGCTTTATACAATCGCATCATAAATCTCTCTATTTCTGCATGTTGGTGTCCTCCACATCATTGCCATTATCCAATGTGAAATCTCACGACTTATACAACATAGCCCCTGAATTTCAGGTCCTTGTCAACCATCACTCCTAGATTTCTCATCTCCTCTACCTCCTTTAAAGTTTCCCCACCAAGCATGTACTTTGCATCCCATCATTGCTTACCAAATCTCAAAACATTACACTTTGCAACACTGAACTAATAGTTTTATTCACCTGCCCATTCATGCAATTTATTCAAGTCCTCCTGTAAGGCCATAACATCTACTTGGCTCTGCATTACTCTTCCCAATTTTGCATCATTTACTCATTTGAACAATTTCAAGTGAACAATGCCCAAAGATTTTACAAGATTTTTTTGAAAATCCAGTAAATGAAGTACATCTGTTTTTTGCATGGAAATTTACAATTATTTCAAACTGTAATCAAGCAGGTAGAATCCAATTCTATAACTGCAACACGAGGGTTAATGAAATATTCTAAATTGGAAAATAAACTTAAAGAAAGATTTCAAAATAAATATGTGCCATTTTTGGCAAAACAACAGTTAAGTAAGCTTGCTTGCATGAAGGCTTATTTGTTTACTTGATGGTGATGCTTTATAGAAATCTTTGGAAATTAAGGACTTGAATATATAATATAATAGTGGAAAATGTACTGAAATTTAGGAGTCACATTACAAGAATTGTGAGCAGGGTGTTATGATACCACTGCCTTACTACTGGATACATTAAAAGTCTTGAAAGAAAAAAAAAAAAAGTGCTGTGTCACTAGCACAGGATTTCAGGATGTTAAGCCTCTGCACAACATTGATATACTTACATGCATATTAAATCCCATGCATTGAATTATTATTGAAATAGAAAAAAAAAAAAAACTACAGAAAGCCTGGAAACAACACAAAGGATATGTTTCAGAATAGTAATGTAAGAACCTATCTCTAAGATTGTGAGGCCTCTTAATATTCATGTAGCATTTTATCCAGTACAGAAAATTTCAATTTTTCTTTCTTCACCCAAAGACAAACTTTCTTCTTTAGACTTTTTGGGTGTTTACCACATTCCTTCCTCTTGTGGCTTATCATGAGTATGAGCTGACTCTGATCTCAGTCATTCCTGAGTGAAGGCCTCTCCATCCCTCCCTCCTTCCCATTATGTCTGCCTCTCCCATGTTGACCTAGTCATCTTGGGAGAGTGCATATATTTCATCCATGAATGAATGAAGGATATAAACATCCACACCCAAGGCAGGATTTGAACCCTCAGTTCTTTGGCTGGAAAGCAAATATCCTAACCACTCTCCAACCAGAATGACATGGTTTATCATATTTTGGACACTCTAGAAGATCTGTCTCTGTTTGCTTTAATAAACATGTAATGTACATTCAACCTGAAAAGTCTGGCCTTGTGGAATATACCATATCCTCTAAACACAGGATCCTTTGGAAAAACACTAAAATTTATGATAAAGTAGATTTATTATGGAATGACTTTACAGTGAAAGCTGTGAAAGATTATTAAATCATCCTAATTTGAATGGATCCTCTGTGTTTATCCTTCATATGGGAAATAGTAGTCCCTCCCCCAACTGCTCAATTTCCTAGTTTTTTTTACTTCATGAATTGCTGTTGACTTTTATATTACAGTGTAAATTTTTATATTATGTATGTATGTTATTTTATTCATTTTTTATAGTGGAGATGCCTGTAAAATGGGCAACAGTTTTCTGCTAATAAATTTTGTAATACAAGAAATAATGTTTTTAATACACAGGTCATTGATATTATTATTACATGACACCTCCAGGGAGTCCAGTGACTGATCTGGGGAGAGGGCACCTACTCTACAACTCTTTGCCTCCTCCGTTCACCAACTATACCGAACTGCAACTACAGTCATCATCTACACCAGTGGCATCTACCGCCCAACACCACCACTAGTATTTTCACAGACAATCGCAAACATCCATACCCACGCAGGATTCCAACCCACATCCTTTTGGTTGGAGAACGGATATTGTAACCACTCAGCCAACCAGGCCAGAGATATGAAAAATAATGTCATGTTACAATGTATCAGACAACATTTGGAGTACTGTGTGTAGAGACTTAATCATCTTATCCATGAAACTTGTAAATATCAATGTAAGCATGGAATGACATGCAGCTTTTATGCTTGAAGTTGATGATAATGGAGTATGTTTGAACAAGAGGGAGGGTAGAAAGCATTCAATGTGGTGACTCTGCAGATGGTGAATGATTAATTCACAGCATAATGACCATTGGTCAGACAGTATGATAAGTGTTACAACTTGTTGTTCTGATAATAATGGATGAGACAGGTAAGAATGGAAATCGCAATCAGGATCATGGAAACAGGAGTACTCAAACCAAAGAAAGAGATATAGTATAGGAGCTAGAATAAAGAAAGTTGGTGCTGCTAGGATGGCTTCAAACACACAGTGATTGTTATGTTTATACAAAAATGCAAGGAGTATTCAAAACAATAGAGCTGGGTTTATGGCATTAATTGAGATGGTAAACCCAAAAGTAATTGGAGTAAGTGAAACTTGGTTGTCTGAGGAGGATGTGATGTTTTCGGGAATAGAATTAGAAGGATATATAATTTTCTGGAAACACAGAGATGTGAAAAGAGGTGGAGGGTGCTGTTAATGATTGCAGAGGAATTGTGTCCACAAAGTGTGGAAGTTGATGGTGCACACACAGATTTTGAATCTGTGTGGTGCGAAGTTGAAATAACAGGTTAGTATATCTGATAGGATGCTGTTATAGGCCAGAGAATGCAGAGAATACCGATTGTGAAATGTTTAGACTAATTAGTTGGGCATGTAAAAAGAAGATGATCCTGATTGGAGACTTTAATTACAGGAACATACACTGGATACTGTTCTCATACATAGAGTGTATGAGAACAGAGAAAGCGACTTTGTGGAATTTCTGAGAGATAAGTATTTTAAGCAGCATGTGATTTGGATTTGGTGATAACTTCACCACAAGATGAAGTTGTTAATGAGGTGTTGACACTGCCACCAGTTGGTGAGAGTGATCATGAGGTACTTGTTTGGGAAGTGATGAAACAAGAAAAGATCACTGCCAAAAATGGATACATGTGGAAGTATAAAGCAGGTGATTACAGGAAGCTCTGTAGTCGGTTTGCATCAGTACGATGGGTAGATGACTGAGCCGAAACGATGTTGAAAATTCATAGGAAATCATAAGGCAGTATCTGACAAAAGCAATGTATGACTGCATACTGAGGATTAAGCAAGTAAATAGAGTGGGAGTGAAATGGATAAACACCGAAATCAAGCAAGTTGTTCTGGAAAAGAAAATGTTATGGAGGAGGTACATGACAGTTGCTGGTGATCAGATCCATGAAGAGTATAAGGTGCAGGCTAGAAAGGTGATGAGCATGGTAAGGAAAGAAAAGGTGCAGTATGAGAGGAGATTGGCTGGTCAGGCCAAGGTTAACTCAAGGGAATTTTTCTGCTACATCACAAGCAAGAGGAAGAATAATTATGGCAGACTAACACTGGTGGATAGTCATGGCAGCAGACTAACAGCTCCAAAGGATATAGTGGAATTATTGAACGAGCACTTTATCAGCGTATATCGTATGGGTATAAGTTATCCGGAACAATATATAGAAGAGAGGCAAGTATTAGAAGAATTGGAAGTGAAAGAAACAGAGGTGTATCAGATGTTGGGTGGGTTAGATGTGAATAAGGCTGTGGAAATGGATGACATAATCACAATGTATGCTTCAGGAATGTGCACCACAGTTGGTTATGCCCTTGACCTGGTCATTTAATGAAAATCTTGTAGTGAAAAATAATAACCACTCCACAAGCATGGTTCTAAGACAGGGGGTCTCCAACTATAGGCCAGTCAGATTGTGTATGATGGAGCAGTGTCTCAAAAAAGAAGGGTGATCAGTGGCTTTCCAAAGGGTTCTGTTCTTGGGCCCTGCTGTTTAACTTGTAAACAATATACCACATGGACTGACTGGGGATTTTCAGTCATTTGCTGATGATGCAAAGTTGGGAAGAATTATAAGTAGCACTGCTGGTGTTGAATCCCCTTCAAGACGATATTAATAGACTTTTTACTTGGACAAAAGAGTGGGATTGTAGTTTTAATATCAATAAGTGCAAGGTGCTGCAGTTTGGAGTGCAGAAATATACAGCTATGTGCTATATTGATAATGCCATGCTGCAGGAAGTGGATGAGATTAGAGATTTGGGAGTGATGGTTGACAGTAGACTGAAGTTTAGATTGCATATTGCTAGGGTTGCAAAGGTTGCACATCGTAGTACTGCTATGATAAGAAGTGCTCTAATATTCAAGGTTAAGGAAGTGGTTGTGCCACTGTATAAGGCACTGGTCAGACCATACTTGGACTATTGTGCTTAGATCTGGTCACCTGGTTTTCAATGTGATGTGATGTGGAGACATTGGAGAGGGTTAGAGACGAGTGACTATGACAATATCAGGAGTTTGGAATGCTGGCTATGGAGAGAGGTTGAAGAGATGTGGATTGCAGAGTTTGGTGGATAGGAGGAAGAGAGCTGATATAATAGAGACATTTAAGTGAATGAGCAGATTTTATTAGATTAATCCAGAGGGGATTATAAAAAGAGTAGAAGGCGAGAGGGGAAGAACCAAATGCCATTTCTAGAAGTTATATAAAAGTGTTGTGAAGAAGGGTGTGAGGAGTAGATTTTTTACATGGAGAATTGTCAGTGAATGGAATGCATTGCCAGAATGTGTTGTTAACCTCCCAACTGGCTAAGATGTCTATAGACATCCAGCTAAATCTGGATACGATGCATGCTATCTGTTGAAAGAACATGGATAAGAAGTGCAATTCGGTCAGCATGTCCATTAGAAGGTATGATAATCCCTCATGCTGAAGAGAGCACTTAATCAGATTATCTCAGGCTCATAGCTGTGACTCAGTTACCTATAACAAGAAATGCAGTTCCTTGATCTATGCTGGATAACGGAATTTTAGTTATATTGGATAAACTAAAAATATAGAAATTATTTTTATTTTCTCTTTTTATTGTACAATGCAATTTTAATGCCTGGACAAAATAAAGACCCTTGCCTAATTTCTTCACTTAAATATTGTGTTACCTTACAGAACCAATTTAATTTTTAATTTTTTTGCTAATTTTTTTCTAATCGCTTACTCCACAAAACATTTTCTTTGTTCTCGAAGAAATTAATTCACGATAATTATTTGAAATATTATTTAAAAAAACCGGCTGCCGACATTCGAGATGATGTTATATTTTTGTTCAAAATCATGATTCGAAGAATACTTCACAGATTTCCTGAAGGACCTGCTTGAGCAACTTTGCTTTATAGAGAATAATGAAATTCTTTAAACATATCACTAAATTTTTTTTTCTTTATATTGTAATCTACTATTCTTTGCACTTTCACTTTCTTGGTTTCCCTGTATAATTAGTCATTATAAAATAAAATTAACGGTTATGATTTAAATTGATATGTATATATTTTCTGCTATTTCAGATATATGCTCCAATTTTATAATAAGCAATTTTATAATTGCTTATATATATATATATATATATATATATATATATATATATATATATATATATATACACATCTATATTTAAATTACAAAGTTTTGTATTAAAATTTCCACTACAAAAGTTCAACAGAATCAACAATATTATTGTCATGTTTCTTTTTCTCGTGTGGGAGGAAAACGGTAAAATGTCACTCTTGTAATTGTATCAGATGTTATAATGGCAAAAATAGTATGAAAAAAAATCATTTGTACTTTCTTTTCAAAACACAATGAGAGAACATTGTAAATTCACCCAATGAAAAAGAAAATACTCCATATTTTTCTTGTGTTATCTCATTTTTTTCTTGTAGTACAAAGAAGAAATCACCGTGCATAAGACGGTAGAAAACAAGAGGGCAAAAACCTGTAGATTGATTACATTATAGCTGATAGAGAATTCATGCCAGAAAAATTATTTATGTAAGAGTTCTAACATCAGCAGATATAATGACATTTTCTTCTAGTTTAGATAGGTGACATTATTGAAGTAGCTAAATCTTTGCTACTATTTACACTAAAATGAATGGGCATGTTCCCCAAGTGTGTGGACAGACATGTGTTCGTCGAACATGTTGTTTATTATTTTAACGGTATAATAGAACACAGAAACTAAGTAAATAATTAATTTATTATGTTAAAACACCGAGGATCTATGGATCACCAAAAATTCACAAACCAGGCACACCCCTATGCCCAATTGTGGACAGTATAAATAGTCCCACATACAAACTGGCTAGACATTTAGCGAAGCTACTAGCCACTCTTACTAACAATTCTCCCTCCTTTGTCAAAAATTCAGCACACCTAAAAAGCATCTTACAACACCTCACCCTAAAAAGCTCAGACTTAATAGTAAGCTTTGACATCACTTCACTATTCACAAATGTACCACTAATAGAAACCCTCAATCTACTGAAGTCACACTTCCCCCCTGATATATTTGAACTATTCAAATTCACAATATATGCAGGATATTTCACATGGAAAGGGAAAGGGAAAACAAATTGATGGGACAGCCATGGGCTCCCCCTTTCCCCCCCAGCCAACTTTTACATAGAACACCTGGAAAAACAAGCAATCAATACAGCCACTCTCAAACCAACACTTTGGCTACGCTATGTTGATGATGTGCTTGCTATTTGGCCACATGGCCCTGAGACATTGAACACATTCTTAGCAGATTTAAATAGCCAACATCCAAAAATCCATTTTACTATGGAACTGGAAGCCAACAACTGTCTGCCCTTCCTGGATACACTCATCACACGTCTCCCAGATGGTTCCTTATCATTTTCAATTTTCAGAAAACCCACACATACAGGCAGATACTTACACAAACAATCACACCATCATCCTTCTCAACAATATGGCATATTAAAAACGCTAACCCATAGAGCGAGAGCAATCTGTTCAAATGACAAGGCTCTTACCGCTGAACTGACTCACTTATGCCACACCTTCTTGGCCAACGGCTACAATCCACAAAAAATAAACAAAATACTAAACACTCCTAAGAAACCCCTCCCACCATCCACCACAGAGAACTACAACAAAACAATCACCATCCCTTACATTAAAGGCACATCCGAAAAGATCTCAAGAATTCTCAATAAACATAAACTACGCACTACATTCAGACCATGTAGCAAATTAGCCACCCTCATCCGCTCACCCAAGGACAGCATTCCTCCTTTATCACATCCAGGAGTCTACCAAGTACCCTGCTCATGCAATCAAGCCTACTACGGTCAAACAGGAAGAACTGTGAATATCCGCATCAGCGAACATAAACGATACGTCCGGAATTATCATTATGGGAAGTCGGGCTTAGCAGACCATGCTCTGGATACCCCTGCACACAGGATCAACTGGAAAAACACAAAAGTACTACACAGAAACCCATATAAATCAGAGAGATTGTTCTTAGAGGCGACAGAAGCCCTAAAACACACTCCAAATCTCAACGAATATGGCTGTATTAACTTGCCGAAGATCTGGGAGACAGTCATATTAAGAAAAAACTAGCACTTTTCTAGGACTCTAGTAATATATGATAGTTTTTATTTTTCCAGATAGAGGGCACCAAAATCAGGACTCTAGTCTTTGTGTTGCTGCTACAATTTTGTTTAAGTACACCTTGTTGTTTTAGTCTCGCATATTGTGACAAACAGTGTTTTTGTGCTCTGAAGATGCTGGTTATAATACCAGCGAAATATCAGCATCAAATTAATAAATTAATTATTTACTTAGTTTCTGTGTTCTATTATACCGTTAAAATAATAGATTTTCTAAGTATTTCTAAGATGTAGATTACTTCAAAAATAGCAACCAGAAGCATAAGTAGAAGTAAAAATATTTAGATTTTAAGAAAAAGAAACTAAAATAATACTACTGAACGTTTTTTTTTTGTGTGGTATGCATATAAACAATTTTATATGGTGAAAATATAGCATAGTTATATAGCTATAATATAGCTTCCTCATTAGCACTGAGGGTAATCTAAGCCTTTACCTTTCTGTCCAGCTAAAAGGATTACTACAAGTATTTCTAAGACGTAGATTACTTCAGAAATAGCAACCAGAAGCATAAGTTGAAGTAAAAATATTTAGATTTTAAGAAAAAGAAACTAAAATAATACTACTGAACTTTTTTTTGTGTGGTATGCATATAAACAATTTTATATGGTGAAAATATAGCATAGTATTTCTAAAATTTCAAATCATTTCAGCACACAGTACAACAGCTGGTTTTATATTGCAAAAAAATAGTACAGAATTAGAAGCTTCAGGGTACAACAATATTATTGTCTTATTTCTTTTGTCGAAATGGTAAAATGAAATAATAGATTTTGAATACTGTCTGGAAACGTTTTCGAACCTGTAGAAATTTAGAGGGGTTATGTAATTGAATTCCAGGAGAGGATAAGGATGGAAGGGGGGAAGGGGATAAGCATTAGCAAATCTTTAAATGAGCATAAATTTTGAATTATTCTATATATGATAGCCTTCATATTTGCATTAGAAATATCGATATCTGACTTTGTTGTTCCAGGAACTGGGAATGAATGTAGGAAGACAAGTAGTGTGATAGGAGAGAATGAAAAAAAGATATATATGAATGAGAAAATAATAGTTGATAGTGTGGAAGGCGTGAGTGACTGTGAAAGTTTAGGAGATGGTTTTATTTGGGAGAGTGAATTTAGATTAAGAGTGATTGACCTGCAAAGGGAGATAGATGAGTTGAAAGAAGAGGTGGAATGTCTTGTGAATGAGAGCAGAAGTATGAAAGATAAGATTAGGAGAATGGAAGAGATAAATACAAGGTGAATCAGAGTAGGAGAGAGAGAGAATTTAGGGAGTATGAGTGAGAGGTATGGGGGTGCTAGAAGAGGGGAGAATGGAAACAGTAGAAGAGAGGGAATGAGAGAGAGAGAGGTATGGGAATACTAGCAGACGAGAGGATGGAAAAAGTAAGAGAGACAAAATGAGAGAGAGATATGGAAGTGCTAGAAGAGGAGAGAATGAAAACGGTAGGAGAGATGGAATGAGAGAGAGAGGTATGGGAATGCTAGAAGACGAGAGGATGGAAACAGTAGGAGAGAGAGATATAGGAATGCTAGAAGAGAGAATAGCAGTAGAGGAGAGGGAATGAGAAAGACCTATGGGAAGGAAAGAACAGGAGAGAATGGTAACAACAGGAGAGAGGGAATGGTAAGAGGTATAATGTATGGCGACTCAATGATCCGTGGTGTTCAAGATAGGATGCGTGAGGAGTGTTTGCCAGGAGGAACAATAGAAAGGGTAGCTATGGCAATTAAGAGAGGTGAAAGGGTGGATGAGATGATTGTGATGGTAGGAACGAATGACTTGAGTGGTAATGTAAGTCGGGCAGCGAGAGATATGAGATTTTTGCTTGAGACTGTACGAAAGAAGATAGAGAGAGGAAAAATAGTGTGCGTGTTGCCTAGGTATGAAAATGATGAGCTGAGCAGAAGAGCGGTGATATTGAATGGCATAATAGTGAGAACGTGTGACAAGAGAGGACTGGTATATGTGGATGCTAGGAGTGTGTTTGAGGAAAGAGAGGACTTCTATGATAGAGACCGCTTACATTTGAATGAGGAAGGACGTAGGCAACTGGAGAGATTGCTGTTCTGAACGAGTCAGTGTGTCCCAGGGAGGATGATAGCAGGGGTGGCCTCTTGTAGGAATGGGTACTTAGGAGAAAGGAGACAATGTCAGGTAACACTGAGCCCAGTGGAGTCTAGAAGGGATAATGCTGGGTATAGAAACAATGGTATTTATATGCTTTATACTAATGCCAGAAGCATCCAGAACAAGGGACAAGAATTCGTGGCGCAGATAGCATCAGCCTGGCCAAAAATTATTGCGATCACTGAGACATGGTTGACAGAAGGGATATAACAACAGGAATAGAAGTCGCTCGGTATAGCATTTTTCATCAGGATGGGAGGGGAAAGCGTGATGGTGGGGTACTGCTTATGATAAGTGATGACCTATGTCCTCTAAGAGTGGAGGCTTTGGAAGGAAGTGAAACAAATGATTTTGAGAACGTATGGTGTGAGGTAGAGGTAGGCAAGACAGGATATTTAGTGGGGTGTTGCTACAGACCAAGGAGCACAGAGGATGGGGACCAGGAGATGTTTAGACAGCTAAGTTTGGCAAGTGCAAGAAGAATGATTGTTATGGGAGATTTTAACTACAGTAGTATAAATTGGAGAGAGGAAGATGCATGTAGTAATAGGGGAATGGAATTTCTAGAATTCTTAAGGGACAAATGTCTTTGGCAACATGTAACAGAGGGAACAAGAGGTTCAAGAGTTTTGGATTTGATTATAGCATCAGAAGAGTTGATAATAACTGAGTTGACATCTCTCCCACCAGTTGGAGAGAGTGACCATATGGTTTTGACTTGGAAAATGAATAGACATGCAGGAGTATCAAACAGACAAGAACTTATGTGGAATTATAATGCAGGTGATTATAATAGTCTTAGACGTCAACTTCGGGAAGTTTCATAGAGGGAGGAATTGGAACGCTGTGATATCGTTAGTGCATGGGAAATTGTGAAAGAATATTTGTTAGCAGCAATGGTAAGTTGTATACCACGAGTGAAGAAGAGGACACAATTTGGAGTAAAGTGGATGACAAACAATATTAAACAGGAATTGCATGTGAAAAAGATGGTATGGAAGAGATATAAGGAGACAGGTGAAGAGAGGATGCGTGAAGAATATAAGACACAGGCCAGAAGAGTGACTAGTGTGGTAAGAAAAGCGAAACTGGAATATGAGAGGAGATTGGCCCTAAGATCCAAAGAAAATTTTAGGGAATTTTTTAGCTATGTGGCCAGTAGGAGGAGAAATGACTGTGGAAGAATGATATTGTGGGATAAAAATGGGAATAGAGTGACTGATGCAGAGGACATAGTGGAATTGTTCAATGACCACTTTATTGGAGTATTTCATCCTGGAGGAGTCAGTTTTAATGCTAGAGCGACAAGGATGGTTCGTAGTTTAAAGGTACAGGAGGAGAGTGTGTTTCAGATACTGAATACTCTGGTTGTCAGTAAAGCTGTGGGACTGGATGGTATTTCACCACGAGTTTTGAGAGAATGTGCTTAGGGAACTGACAGTGCCTTTAACCTGGATTTTCAATGAAAGTCTATCTTCGGCAAATGTGTCCAGGGAATAGAAGGAAGGTAAGATAGTGCCATTGCATAAGGGTGGTAACAGACTGGAAGTGTCTAGTTATAGGCCAGTCTGTGTGTCATCAGTAGTTGTTAAGATCTTGGAGAAAGTAGTGAGGGACAGTATTCAATTTGTGAAAGGGCGTTCTTGTTTTAGCAATATGCTAGCCTTTTAAATAAAGTTACAAGAACATTAGATGAGGGAAAGGCATATACTGCAATTTTCTTACACTTAGCGAAGGCATCTGACAGGGTGCCACATGATAAGCTGATATTTAAGTTGCAGCACATGGGTCTGGATGTCAGATTGGTCAACTGGATTCAGGATCAGCTGTCTGATAGCTATCAGAGAGTTGTGTATGGTGGAGCAGTTTCAAGGAGGCAGAGGGTTACAAGTGGGGTCTAACAGGGCTCAGTACTAGGACCTATATTGTTTAACCTTTATATCAATGACATTGCCAGTGGATTGCAAGGGGATATTCAGTTGTTTGCAGATGATGCGAAGCTGGGAAGGATTATTAGTAATAGTGCAGATGTTTTATCCCTGCAAGAGGATTTAAATAAGCTAGATAGATGGGCAAATGAATGGGAGAGGTCACTTTAATGCAGCAAAATGTAAAGCCTTGAGGTTTGGGAAACATCAATGGGATGCTGCATACTCTATGGGAGGAGTTATACTGGAGGAAGTATAACTCCTCCCATAGACAAGAGATCTGGGGGTTGATGATTGATAGAAACCTGAAGTTTAGGGGACATATTGCAAAGGTGGTGAAGGTAACACAGTGGATTGCTGCAATAATGAGAAGGACACTGACCTGCATAGATAAGAGGATTATCATTCCTTTGTATGTCTCTGATCAGACCACACTTGGACTATTGTTCTCAGATTTGGTCCCCAGGATTTGATGGGGATAAATTATCTGTGGAAAGGATACAGAGATGGATGACAAAGATGGCTTCAGAACTGTATAAGCATAGTTATGTGGATCGGCTGACGGAATGTGGACTGCAGAGTTTGGTGGATAGAAGGAGGAGAGGTGATATGATTGAGACTTTTAAACTGTTGAGAGGTGGTTACAGGGTTGACACTGGGGAGTTCTTTAGCTTGGTTGAACAGCGGGAAGGAGTAATGACATGAGGCCATCCCTGGAAGGTACGAAAGGCAACTATGAGCAAGAGGGTGAGGAGTGGTTTCTTTGTGTGGAGGATGGTTGAACCATGGAATGCATTGCCTGATGGAGTGGTGGGAGCGAGAACAGTCAATGAGTTTAAGGAGTGGTATGATAGACTTTGTATTTCTTAGGGGGTACCTCCCTTCGATGAGTCTTGACAGACTTTATGTTCTTATGAAAGACCTCCCATTAATAGTCTTCTGACTCCATGGAGGCCTGAATAATAATAATAATAATAATATTATTATTATTATTATTATTATATTTTCAACATATCTATGGTGGTTATGCACTGGATATTATAGTAATGTGCATCCTACAAAAAAAAAAAAAAAAAAAATGCAAAGAATCCCTGCTAAAACATTATTGGATATAAATTTTCGATACTAAAAAGATTCACAATCGGAAACCAAGTTATGCAATATAACATTGTTTGTGTTATATTGCATAACTGTGGTTCATAAAACAAAAAAAAAAAAAAAAAAAATCGTTTCTAGAACTGAAATGTGATAATCCATATAACGGTATTTTGCTAGGAAAGAAAGCAAAAGGTCATATTTATTTCAATAAATATTATTTAAAAATATAAATATGTGACATAATATGTTCAATGCAAACATCTGAAAATTCGCAAAAAAAAGTTGTTTCTATATTGGAACAACCAGTGCAACTGTTCTGCTGCAGTGATTTGAAGAATAAATTTATAATACAGCAAATTTGCTACTACTAAATAGATTCATTGCAAAGGCTGATCGATGATCATTTCAGGATTGATTACTTTCACACATGTGAAATTCGTTTCAATTTTTGGGAAGAAACACAATAAATCATTTTAGAGGCAAAAAAGTCAAATATTTAGGACAGTAAAGAAAATTCCAAGTAAAACAGTGTGTGTTTGTGTGAAGAAAGGTGACAGAAACTGTTAGTCAGGCACTAACAGTTAATCCACGAATGGCTTTAAATAGCTGTAAAGGGATTAACAGTGGAGGGAGGTAATGGCATGATGAAAGGTACAACGCTGATGAAGTTTTGATCCATGCAGAATGCTATGGTGGGCTGGATATTTCATCCATTTCAGCCGGTAGGAAGGTTAATGCAAGGGGTGTTAAGGACTTTAAGATTCTATATTATAAATATGTTGTCAATTGAATGAATCTCCCATGATTAGTCTGTCGACTCCATGGAGGGTGCAATAATAATAATAAAGTGTTATTTAAAATATGTTTTACATAACATTCTCTTATAATTTTATTTATTAACAGAGAATTATCGATGCAACTTTGATCTCTCATCATGTGACTGGAACTTAAAAAGCACTGCAACAACATGGAGGAGAGCGAATCCCTTACACTCTCTCATATTTGGCCCAACAAGAGATCACACTACAGGCATTTCTTCAGGTAAGATTTAGAATGTTTATCATTATTCATCATCATCATCATCATCAAATTCCTGCCATGTACCCTCAAGGGGTGTACAGGATATGACAGTACTACATGAAAAAATTACATCATTACTAACTTCCTATCTACAATTTTCCTCCAAATCAGTCTGTTACTTGTCAAGACTCTAACATTATCAGATCTTATATTTCTATCGTCTAAGGCACTTTGTACCGTATCAATCTACCTATATCTTGGTCTTCCTCTGGGTCGTTTTCCTGACAACCTGGCAGAGAACACTTGTTTTGTTAATCTTTCCTCTCCCATTCTATTTAAGTGACCATACCATCTGAGATTAGCTCTGCTAATGCATTCCTGGATGATGACAATGTCAAGTTCTTTCCTAATATCCTCATTTTTAATATGATATTGCCATTGATGCCATCTGTTCACGCCTCTAATCTTTCTCAAGACTCTCATATCAGCGGTCTCTAGTCTTTGGTCAAGTGTTTTACTTCTGACCCAGCTCTCAGATCCATAAGTTAAAATTGGTTTGAACACAGTCTTGTATACAGCTAATTTAGTGTTCCACTAATTTCTTTCTTTTTCCATATGAATTTATTCAATTGACTTCCCACGATACCAGCTTTGCTGATTCTGTTGTCTATTTCTATATTCAGTTTACCATCTTCAGTAAAAATTGTGCCTAAGTAGCTGAAATGTTTTACTTGTTCCACAGGTTCTCCATTCACAACACAGTTAACATTTTCAATGATTCTGCCTATTTTCATTGTCTTTGTCTTTTTATTGCTGACCTTCATACCATATCTATTACAACAGCTATTCAATTTAGTCAGAGAATCTTGCAGACTTGTAGCGGATTTATTTAGAAGTATAACATCATCTGCATAAAGCAAAGAGCTGACATTAACATCTCCAATTTTGATATCAGGTTTAATACCACATTCCTTCATAATGTGATCCATATAGATAATGAATAACAGAGGGGATAATGTACATCCTTGTCTCACACCAGATTTAACATTAAACCATCTTCCTGTACTTCCTTCAATTCTAACTGCTGACTCACAACTCAAATAAAGACTAAGTATTGCTTGATATAATGCACCATTGACACCATATAACTGCAGTGTATTGAATAGCTTCTCTCTTGGCACCTTGTCATATGCCTTTTCCAAATCGACAAAACTTAAATACAGATCTTTGTTATATTCCCATGCTTTCTCGACTATTTGTCGTAAAGTGAAGATCTGATCCTGACAGCCTCTATTTGGCCTGAATCCAGCTTGTTCTTCACCAACATAATGTTGGAGCCCCTCACAGAAAATTTAACCTTGAAGAAGACAGACATATTGGTAAGCTTTGATATCTCCTCTTTGTTTACCAATATTCCCTTAATTGACACCTTATCTCTCTTAGAAAAGGTTTTTCCCTCTGACATCTTAGATCTCTTTTCCTTTGCCATTAACTCTGGATATTTCTCGTGGAACAACAAAATCTACAAGCAGATAGAGGGAACTGCCATGGGTTCTCCCCTCTCACCCCCCCTTGCCAATTTCTATATGGAAGATTTCGAAAAACGAGCCATAGACTCAGCCCCATTCAAACCTTCTATCTGGCTAAGATATGTAGATGATGTGTTCTCTATTTGGCCTCATGGCCCAGACATGTTAGACTCCTTCCTCAGTCATCTCAATAGTCTACATCCAAGAATCCAGTTCACTATGGAAAAGGAAAAGAACAATTGTTTACCCTTCCTAGACACCTTAGTCACACGCCTGCCTAACGATACACTTACCTTCACCGTATACAGAAAACCCACACACACAGGCAGATACATTCACAAACTCTCCCACCACCACCCCTCTCAACAATATGGCATAATTAAAACTCTTACCAAGAGAGCCCACAATCTTTGTTCCAGTGGAACCGCCCTCACTAATGAGCTTAACCACATACACAGCACTTTCCTCTCCAATGGCTACAGCGATCACAGTATCAAAAAAATAATCAACTCCTCCCCCATTCCCCTTCCTTCTCGTCAACAAGATTTTAAAAATGACATCACCATACCCTACATCCGTGGCACATCTGAAAAAATAGCCAAGATACTAAAACAATACAATCTACACACAGCATATAAGTCCCACCGCAAACTGGCTACCCTTATCCGTTCTACGAAAGATCAGCTCCCTCCTCTCTCTCTGCCTGGAGTTTACAAAGTACCTTGTTCCTGTAAGCTGGCGTACTTTGGACAAACAGGCAGATCAGCATCCATCCATCTAGAGGAACACAAGTCTTACATCTTCAAACACAACTATGGCCATTCAGGCTTGGCTGACCATGTTTTGGACACCACCCACAGAGTATCATGGAAGAAAACCACCATGCTCCACCACAGCAAATTCAAGAAAGAGAGACTTTTCTTAGAAGCAGCAGCAGCTCTCAAAAACCAACCAAATCTCAATAAATATGGGTGCATTAAGCTTCCAAAGATTTGGGAAACACTCATCACCAGAGTTCCCACCTTACATTCCAGGCCACCTACTACTGCCCTTAGAGGGCACTCTACCTAGATAGGACTTTAGTGTCACCCACGTGGTTGGGCTTAGTATTGTTTGTTATTTGTGCATATGTTACATTAATTTTTTTGTAATCCCCGTAGATGTCCTAGTGACTAGGACGAAATATAGGAAGTATTAAAGTCTATTTTAATTCTTTTTGAGTGTTGTAAAAAATCCATTAAGCCTCCAACATGATGTCCTCACAGCACTTAAGCCTCTACACACGTGTTCTTCACCAAGCTTTTCTTCCACAATTCTTCTCGACCATTTCTCAAGTATACTTGCATAGATCTTGCCAGGAACACTCAGTAGGGAAATACCTCTGTAATTCTCACATTCAGTTTTATTTCCCTTTTTATATATGGGTACTATGAGAGCTCTACTCCAATCATCGGGAATTCGTCCCTCTGTCCAGGCTTTCTGAACTATGCAGTGCAGCCACTGTAAGACTCTTATACCACCATACTTCAGCATTTCTGGTCGAATATCATCTACTCCTGCTGCCTTTCCACATTTCAAGCCTTTGATGGCTTTTTCTACTTCAAGTATGGATATGTATTCCTGACTGCATGCCTGGTCTGTGTTTTTTATCACTGTGCTGTCATCACTGCTTGTTTCATTTAGCAGTTTTTCAAAGTAATTACTCCATACTTCAAGGATATCTTTTTCTCCTGTTTTCATTTCACCTTTATCATCTCTAATTCCTTTTACAGCACTCTTTCCTCCATTCCTAAGCTTCTTCAACAACCTCCAGAATATTTTGTTTATCATTATTTTTATTATTTATTGTAATCTACTATACTGTTGCAATAAATATTATTATTATATTACAAAAGTACAATAATTTTTCCTTAATCTCTCTCTCTCTCTCTCTCTCTCTCTCTCTCTGAATTTGTCATAACTATTCAGTCAAAAGAACCTGAACCTCATAAACTCATAACTACATCCTTACCTTCAAGTGATGAACCTGAGTTCTACCTCCCTTTACTGTGAGGTGGAAATGTCATTGCATCTATACTGTATGTTTGTGTATGTTTCTTGTTTTTTCTTATCTCCTTTATTATCTCAATTTTTCTCAAAAGTACAATTGCACAGGTCAAATATCATCTTGGTTCACTGCTGGATCTTTTTAGTTGTCTTTACATCTCTAAATCAAGTGACCATACCTGAACAGAGTAGCAAAGAGGTGATGTTACCAAATCCATGGAAAATGTGTGAATAATTTTCTTTTTACAATAAGCTATTGTTCCTAAAATTTCTTGTTCATACAAGTTATATGATCGTATCCTTTAGCTAAGAGTAGGCAACCCAGGAGTATGGAGAGAAACTACTTTAAAACGGCCTGGTTGACCAAGTGGTTAGCATATCTGCTCTGCAGCCAAAAGACTACAGGTTCGAATCCTGCTGTAGACATGGATGTTTGTGATTGTCTGTGAAAATATTAGTAGTGGTGGTGGCCACTATGCTACATTTCATTATCAGGAGTCCATTGAAGTAAGCCTTCTGCAATGAAATGTCAGGCTCCATGGAGATGCATGAATAATAATTCAGGCATGTATAATAAATATATGCCTGAATAATAAATTAAATTTTTTGATGCAGAAATGCACTCTGTATGTTCTTTACATGGATCAGATAGTTTGAAATATATCTCTGTTACAATCACTTAGTAAACTTCCCTATTAAGATAGTGAAATACTGATAGGGTAGTAATAATTATTAATATTATTCATAAGCTTCATGTGGTCCTAAAACTCGTCTGAGGTTTGCCTTAGATGACACAAAGTTTTTCATACCCCCCCCTTAAAATCATTAACTTTGTGCACTTTGACTACTCTATCTCAGAATAGAGTAGTCAAAGCAATGCATTCCATACTCCTATCTTCTCCATACAAAAGACCTACTTCTCACTCTCTCTCTTACTCACTCCTTCTTTTGCAACTTCCAGAGTTGGACTCTTGTTCTTCTTCCTTTCCTCCCGCATTCTCCACATGAAAAAAGTTTCACTGTGTCAATCTAGTAAATATATCTTAACAGCTTAAATGCATCAGTCATATCATTCCTTTATTTTCCATCCACTAGTCTCTACCAAAAGTTACTTTATTTTCTTCCAAAGTGATTAGATCTGAGCACAAATGATGCTGTATAAGGCTCAGATAGATGATGTCTGATCAATCTCTTATGCAATAGAATTTTTACATACTTATCTCTACGAATTAAAGTATTGCATCAATGTCCTTTGAACTTCAGTTTTCTGTTTACCATCATTCCCATGTTCCCTTGCTCCCTCCATTTCTTCCAGTATGGTTTCACCAAGACCTAATGCAGCCTGCCATCAATGGATTTCAAATAAAGATAAATCATGTGAATGAAAAGTTATTGCATACATCTCATCATACATCTCATGCAGTATGTTGACAGAGTGTAGCATAGAAGCAGCCTACTTCATGGTGCAGCTTAATAAGGGCGCTCGTTTAGCCATATTGCGATAGGCAGCGTTGCTACACTAACAATTCCTGTTAATGTAACAAATGCAGAAAGAAGTTTTCCAAGCTTAAACTGATTAAAAATTATTTGCGAACAGCAATGATCCAAGAAAGATTGGTTGGTCTAGCAGCTATATCGATAAAGGCAGACACAGCTTGTAATTTAAATTTAGAAGAGCTTATAAACAGCTTTGTTGTGCGATATCCCATAGAGCAAACATTTAATTAATATTATTATGGAATCATTTTGCATTAATGTTTCTCTTATAATAAAAGCAAAATAGCAATTGGAGATTTTCTTATATTTTTGTCTTATAATCCATCAGGGGTGATATTTAATTGATTGCTTCAGGGCATGATCTAATCTGGTGGTGGCCCTGATCTCATGGCACCAATGCATACAAGTTAAATGGCAGCCAAGGTTTCATTGTTCACTGAGCCTTGGGGGATTATGTCCGATGTAGTGTTTGTTCTATGTACTCATTGCTAGTAGTGAATGGGTTATGGTATGAAAGCGAGAATGGAAAAGGTGGGGGAGGGAGGGAGATAGAATTGTAAATATTAAGTGTCCAAGTGCAAGAAATGTGAGTCATGTGGAAAGTAAGAAAATGAAATTACTAACATTAACAATATAAGCAAATATAGTGAAAGTATTCTTTGGAGCAGGGAAGTAGTGAATGATAGTGTGCAAAAGATAAATGAAAGAATTGAAAGTTGAAAGTAATGAGGATAAAGAGGTGGCAGTAAAGAGTGAAATAGTGTGCTTATGCAGTGTACATCACAGTACAAAATGGGAGCTAGAGTGACTGGGGGGGGGGGGGGGGGGGATAATGATCTTGATCTTTGCACCCCGGTGCAAAGATCAAGATCATTAGTCAAGCTGTTAGTTTGCAGAAGTGAGAATTGAAAGATCATCATCATCATCATCATCAAATTCCTGCCATGTACCCTCAAGGGGGTGTACAGGATATGACAGTACTACATGAAAAAATTACATCATTACTAACTTCCTATCTACAATTTTCCTCCAAATCAGTCTGTTACTTGTCAAGACTCCAACATTATCAGATCTTATATTTCTATCGTCTAAGGCACTTTGTACCGTATCAATCCACCTATATCTTGGTCTTCCTCTGGGTCGTTTTCCGGCCAACCTGGCAGAGAACACTTGTTTTGCTAATCTTTCCTCTCCCATTCTATTTAAGTGACCATACCATCTGAGATTAGCTCTGCTAACGCATTCCTGGATGCTGACAATGTCAAGTTCTTTCCTAATATCCTCATTTTTAATACGATATTGCCATTGATGCCATCTGTTCACGCCTCTAATCTTTCTCAGGACTCTCATATCTGCGGTCTCTAGTCTTTGGTCAAGTGTTTTACTTCTGACCCAGCTCTCAGATCCATAGGTTAAAATTGGTTTGAACACAGTCTTGTATACAGCTAATTTAGTGTTTCGACTAATTTCTTTCTTATTCCATATGAATTTATTCAATTGACTTCCCACGATACCAGCTTTGCTGATTCTGTTGTCTATTTCTATATTTAGTTTACCATCTTCAGTAAAAATTGTGCCTAAGTAGCTGAAATGTTTTACTTGTTCCACAAGTTCTCCATTTACAACACAGTTGACATTTTCAATGATTCTGCCTATTTTCATTGTCTTTGTCTTTTTATTGCTGACCTTCATACCATATCTATTACAACAGCTGTTCAATTTAGTCAGAGAATCTTGCAGACTTGTAGCGGATTTATTTAGAAGTATAACATCATCCGCATAAAGCAAAGAGCTGACATTAACGTCTCCAATTTTGATATCAGGTTTAATACCACATTCCTTCATAATGTGATCCATATAGATAATGAATAACAGAGGGGATAATGTACATCCTTGTCTCACACCAGATTTAACATTAAACCATCTTCCTGTACTTCCTTCAATTCTAATTGCTGACTCACAACTCAAATAAAGACTAAGTATTGCTTGATATAATGCCCCATTGACACCATATAACTGTAGTGTATTGAATAGCTTCTCTCTTGGCACCTTGTCATATGCCTTTTCCAAATCGACAAAACTTAAATACAGATCTTTGTTATATTCCCATGCTTTCTCGACTATTTGTCGTAAAGTGAAGATCTGATCCTGACAGCCTCTATTTGGCCTGAATCCAGCTTGTTCTTCACCAAGCTTTTCTTCCACAATTCTTCTCAACCGTTTCTCAAGTATACTTGCATAGATCTTGCCAGGAACACTCAGTAGGGAAATACCTCTGTAATTCTCACATTCAGTTTTATTTCCCTTTTTATATATGGGTACTATGAGAGCTCTACTCCAATCATCGGGAATTCGTCCCTCTGTCCAGGCTTTCTGAACTATGCAGTGCAGCCACTGTAAGACTCTTATACCACCATACTTCAGCATTTCTGGTCGAATATCATCTACTCCTGCTGCCTTTCCACATTTCAAGCCTTGAATTGAAAGATCTGTTTTGGAAATAACAAATGATTTGAAAGAAGGAAATGTGCAATGAGAGATGATAGAAAAGAGATTAAAAAAATGAAAATAAATAGTAAAGAAGTAAAAATTGTAGGTGCACTTTCTCAGAATAATAGGACAAATGTTGAGAGTTTATTTTTCACTTGGTTAGACTATAATAAGTTTAGTTTAATCCTTTATCCAAGTGTGAGCAAACAAAGCTTGCACCTGAAAGTATCTTCAGGACTGGGGTAAGGTAGTGCAACACCAGTCAATTCGTTGCAAAGGTGGAGAAAACCGGAGTAATTTAATAGTAAGGTGGCATACCCTTTGGCAACTCCTATAGGTTAGGATGACCTCTCATTGCTTCTGCCTTTGTATCTCCACTACTGGGCCTGGCTCCCACTGACAAGACCTCAATAAAGGTCGAAACCAGTATGGGTAGTGGCCCTTGCCTTAATGCATAGCATTACATATATCTGCAAGGAGATGTGCTTTGCATTATGAGAGATACTGAGATAGGAGTAATGATTGCTTTCTCCACCTTTGCAACGAGTTGTCTGGTGTTGCACTACCTTACCCCAGTCCTGAAGATACTTTCAGGTGCAAACTTTGTTTGCTCACACTTGGATAAAGGATTAAACTAAACTTATTATAATAGGACAGAGTTGAGAAGAAGGGCCATGATTGCCAATGATTCACTGAGAAGATTGTGTAGAAAGTATGATACCAATTTATATATCTATGGAGTGAAATTCATGTGCAAGAGGAATTATATATGCTATTATCTACACTTGAATGGTTTTGGAGTTAAATGTTTGAAAAAAGTGTTTCAGTGAGAATTTTGAAGTGCAAAACCAGGGTAATTATTAATTATTATTGTTTTGGTAACCTCCATGGAGTCAACAGGCTCATCATTTTTTCATGTCCATGTAAAAAATCTACTTCTCACATCCTTCACCACATTTTTATACAAGTTGAAGGAATGGCCTCTCATTCTTCTCATTTTAACATCCACTCTTTTTACAGTTTTTTTGTTAATTAATCTGATAGAATCCTTTAACTTGAAGGTCTCTATCATATCTCCTCTTTCCATCCTATCCATAAACTTCTGATATCCACATTCTTGAAAACGCTCTTATTAACCAATGCTCAAGAGTCCTATCACTTTGGTTAATCATCTTTGGACCCTCTCTAGTGTTTCTGCATCACAATAAAAACAAGGTGACCAAATCTGAGTGCAATAGTCCTTATGTGGACTAAACAATGCCTTTAGAGTCACCACCACCTGCTTACCCTACATGTCAATGTACTTTTTATTATAGCCGCTATATGATGTGCATTCTTTGCAAAACTTTCAATGTACCCTCGGAACTTCCACCCACTGTCTACCAGCACATTAAGATCCCAGATTTCCTCAATTTCTTGAAGTATAGCACCACCAATACAGTACGTAACCTCATATCTCTGTATCCCAAAGTTTAACGTCTTTCATATATTAATATTAAAAGTGCAATCCCACTCATTTGTCCAAGCTAAAAGTCTATTCAATTCTTTCAGTAGAGAATTAACATCAGTACTACTCCTGATAATTCTACCTAACTCTGCATCATCAGCAAAGATTAGACGATCTCCACGGAATTTCTAGAATTCTTGAGGGACAAATGTCTTAGGCAACATGTAACAGAGGGAACAAGAGGTTCAAGAGTTTTAGATTTGGTTATAGCATCAGAAGAGTTGATAATAACTGTGATGACAGCTCTCCTGCCAGTTGGAGAGAGTGAACATACGGTTTGACTTGGAAAATGAATAGATGTGCAGGAGTATCAAAGAGACGGGAACTTATGTGGAATTATAATGCAGGTGATTATAATAATATTAGACGTCAACTTCGGGAAGTTTCATGGAGGGAGGAATTGGAAGGTTGGGATATCATTAGTGCGTGGGAAATTGTGAAAGAATGCTTGTTAGCAGCAATGGTAAGATACCACGAGTGAAGAAGAGGACACAATTTGGAGTAAAGTGGATGACAAACAATATTAAACAGGAAGTGCATGTGAAAAAGAATCTATGGAAGAGATATAAGGAAACAGGTGAAGAGAGGATGCATGAAGAATATAAGTCACAGGCCAGAAGAGTGACTAGTGTGGTAAGGAAAGCGAAACTGGAATATGAGAGGAGATTGTCCCTAAGATCCAAAGAAAATCCTAGGGAATTTTTTAGCTATGTGGCCAGTAGGAGGAGAAATGACTGTGGAAGAATGATATTGTGGGATAAAAATGGGAATAGAGTGACTGATGCAGAGGACATAGTGGAATTGTTCAATGACCACTTTATTGGAGTATTTCATCTTAGAGGAGACAGTTTTAATGTTAGAGGGATAGGGCAGGTTCATTGTTTAGAGGTACAGGAGGAGAGTGTGTTTTAGATACTGAGTACTCTGGATTTCAGTAAACCTATGGGACTGGATGGTATTTCACCATGAGTTTTGAGAGAATGTGCTAGGGAACTGACAGTGCCTTTAACCTGGCTTTTCACTGAAAGTCTGGCTGCGGGAAAGGTGCCCAGGGAATGGAAGGAAGGTAAGATAGTGCCATTGCATAAGGATGGTAACAGACTGGAAGTGTCTCATTATAGACCAGTCTGTGTGACATCAGTAGTTGTTAAGATCTTGGAGAAAGTAGTGAGGGACCGTATACAGCACTGGGCAGATGAGGGTAATGTTATCTGTGAGAGTCAACATGGATTTGTGAAAGGGTGCTCTTGTTTTAGCAATACGCTAGCCTTTTATAATAAAGTTACAAGAACATTAAATGAGGAAAAAGGCATATACTGCAATTTTCTTAGACTTAGCAAAGGCATTTGACAGGGTGCCACATGATAAGCTGATATTTAAGTTGCATCACATGGATCTGGATGCCAGATTGGTCAACTAGATTCAGGATTGGCTGTCTGATAGGTATCAGAGAGTTGTGTATGGTGGAGCAGTTTCAATGAGACAGAAGGTTACAAGTGGGGTCCCATAGGGCTCAGTACTAGGACCTATATTGTTTAACCTTTATATCAATGACATTGCAAGTGGATTGCAAGCGGATATTCAGTTGTTTACCGATGATACGAAGCTGGGAAGGATTATTAGTAATAGTGCAGATGTGGTAGCCCTGCAAGAGGATTTGAATAAGCTGGATAGATGGGCAATGAATGGGGGTTTCAGTTTAATGCAGCAAAATGTAAGGTCTTGAGGTTTGGGAAACATCGATGGGATGCTGCATACTCTATGGGAGGAGTTATACTGGAGGAAGTTGGGGAGACAAGAGATCTGGGGTTGATGATTGATAGAAACCTGAAGTTAATGTCACCAATGCCACTTTACTTTTGTGGCATTCTCCCAGTAGCACCGGTCGACACCTGAATGGTTGAGCTTGTGACCACCGTTACTTTATACATAAAAAAGGCAATTTAAATAAATCTGGCAGAATTCATGTCAAAAATCAAGCAGACACACTTCATGTTTAATATTCCCTTTCATCTTGGGCAAATGAATATGACTGTGATGAACAATTGTGAAACCTCTAAATATGTAGAAAGATTATGAATTTATTAAAGTAATTAAGGTAATTAATGTAATATTATCAGAAATTTCTTGAAAAATATTTAATTCCCATTGGTTATTTTATTTTCAATCATAGGTATGTTTGCATATCTACCTGGGTTAATGAACCCAAAACCAGCTCAGATGATAGGGCCAAGTTTCCAACCAAGTGATAATTGTCAGGTAATTGAAGCAAATTGCTAATTATTTGTTATTGGGTAAAACAAATATTTCATATTTAGTTCTAGTTACTATTTTATTTGTTCACTTTCTCATACTCTATGAGTTGAAACTGTAAAAAAAATAAATAAATAAAATAAATAAATAAATAGAAATATATATATATATTATTAAAATACTTTACCAGTAAACAATTGTAGGATCCCAGGAGATGGCAAGTTGTTTTTATTGTTTATTGCCTGTTCAGTGGCATTTGTAGAATCACAGTTTTTCTTCTTCTTCTTCTTCTTCTTTTTTTTTTTTCTTTTTGGATTATCCTTTTTTATTATTATTATTATTATTATTCAGGCCTCCGAAGAGTCTCATCAAGGGAGGTCCTTCCTAAGACATAAAGTCTGTCAAGAATCATCGATGGGAGGTTCCCCCCTGAGAAACACAAAGACTATCATACCACTCTTTAAACTCACTGACCGTTCTCGCTCCCACCACTCCATCAGGCAATGCATTCCACGGCTCAACCACCCTCCACACAAAGAAACCACTCCTTACCCTCTTGCTCACAGTTTCCTTTCGTAACTTCCAGGGATGGCCTCTTGTCATCACTCCTTCCCGCTGTTCAATCAAGTGAAAGAACTCCCCAATGTCAACCCTGTAACCACCTCTCTTTTATGATATATTTTTTTCTTTTTATGATTTTTGAAGTTAATAACATGGTTTTTGTGTGTGGTAATAGTATTGGTTTTCTAATTTTGTGTGTGAGAGTTATCTATGTTTGGTTGATGTCTTCAATCCTTTTTTTTTTCTTGCTTTCTTTAGCTAGTATTTAATTTTTTCAAGATGAAAGCAATATACAACCTCCAAAATCCAACATATCTATTAGTGAATACAAGTCACTACAAGAATTGAAGAGAAACAAAGAAATAGTGATCACCAAAGCGGATAAGGGGAACGCCACTGTGGTACTCAACCTTAATGACTACACAGGTAAGCTCAAGGCTTTGGTATTAGATCGATCCACTTACCTCCCCATTAATTACAATTCCACCAACTCACAAATTAGAAAACTCCATAGGCTCCTTAAGAAGGTTACGTCTTGGCCTGTGGAGGTTACCAACAGACTAAAACCCTATAACTCTAGACCCCCCCCCCCCGCATATATGGTCTCCCAAAAATGCATAAAGAAAATGTGCCATTACGTCCCATAGTGGATGGCATTGATTCCTCCACTTCCAAACTAGCCAAACATTTAGCCAAAGTGCTCTCATACTATACTGGCAACACACCATCACACATAAAAAACTCAGCCCACTTCAAAGCCAGTATAGAAAACCTTACACTGCAACATAATGACATAATGGTCAGTTTTGATGTCTCCTCCCTATTCACGAATGTACCCCTCAAAGAAACCCTAGAGCTAATCAAAGCTAAATTTCCTCCCGATATCTCAGCCCTATTTCAGTTTACAATGAACTCAGGCTATTTCGTTTGGCAGGAAAAATTCTACAAACAGGTAGAGGGGACAGCCATGGGTTCACCACTTTCCCCACCCTTGGCCAACTTCTTTATGGAGACTTTTGAAGAGAAAGCCTTAAACTCAGCCCCACAAAAACCTACCATATGGCTTCGCTACGTTGATGATGTGTTTGCTATTTGGCCACATGGCCCGGATTCACTCCTCTCCTTCCTAACACGCTTAAACAACCAACACCCTAGAATCAAGTTCACCCTGGAAAAAGAGGAAAACAATAACCTCCCCTTCCTAGACACACTAGTCACCCGCCAACCTGATGGAACCTTGGTTTTCTCAGTTTATAGAAAACCCACCCATACAGGCAGATACATTCACCAACAATCCCATCACCCCCCTCACAACAATATGGAGTTATTAAGACACTATTCAACAGGGCAAAAATAATCTGTTCAACTGATCAAGCCCTAACCACTGAACTAAATCACATCCGTGACACTTTCTCAGCCAATGGCTACCCCCCCCCCCCCCGAAAAAAAAAATCCAGAAAATACTTAACCGAGTTATCCACACCCCACCACCCCCTCCCCTTCACAAAAAAGATTACTCTAAATCCATCACCATTCCCTACATCGAGGCACTTCGGAAAAAATCAACAAAATCTTAAGAAAACATGACTTAACCACTTGTTACAGACCACATAGAAAATTGGCATCCCTTATCCGCTGCACTAAAGACCAACCACTTCCCTAGACCTACCTGGTGTATACCAGGTCCCTTGCAGCTGTAAACTGTCTTACTTTGGCCAAACAGGCAGGACAGCAAATATCAGAATCTCAGAATACAAGGATTACATCCGATTTCACCAGTACAGCCACTCTGGGCTTTCAGACCACGCTCTGGATACTCACCACAGAATAAGATGGAAGAAAGCCACAGTCATACACCGCAGCAAGTTCAAGTATGAAAGACTATTCATGGAATCAGCCTCAGCCCTTAGGAACATGCCAAACCTCAACAAATTTGGATGCATGAGACTGCCCCAAATTTGGGAAACATTTATCAGAAGAACTTCAGCCCAAAGGCCAAGAACCACCAATATAGCCACCAGGGGGCACCATCAGGACTTTAGGAAAACGTTAGCTTACTAGCTTCAGTTCTCATTTGCTGTTATGTAGTACTTGTGTGCACGTGTCTTTATATTAAGTTCCCAAGAAGATGGCAACGTGATGTTTGCCGAAATATCGGAAAGTATATATTAAAGTTTATTTAATTTATATTTCTAGTATACGCTGCCAATTCCTTAAATATTAGTTATCAAGACTGAGATTTCTAAGAGAATTTAAAGTGTATGTCAAAAATTTTCCATGCAGTTGTTAAAGGAGTGATGAAACCCTAAAAATATTTGAAACACTGCTGCCAATTAATATTCAAAATAGCACTTATCTTTCCTGAGCTCTTTCTGATCCCCAATATACACTGTTTTTTATAATTGTGTAAGTTTTCATAGTAGCTATTTTGTGTAATAGCCAGATTGGATATAAGTTTTGTCCTGTGGTGCTGTAATTTTAATTTTGTTGGTTTCAGTTGTTGCTATTTGTTTTAATGTTATAGTTGACATTGCAAAGGGATTCTATCTCTCCACTTGTTTAAAGAGAATGTGTTAAGGAGCTGATAGCTTCAATGATCTGGCTTTTGGGAAAGGTGCCCATGGAGAGGAAGGAAGATAAAATAATGACATTGTCTGAGGGTGGTGGTGTCAAATTATTGTCCAGTTTGTATTTCTGATGGAGCTGTTAAGATTGCCATGAAATTAGTACAACAGGTACAACATTGGGAAAATGAGGGCAATCTCACCTGTTGTGGTTAACATGAATTTGTTAAGAGACACTTGTTTTAATAATCTGATTGGATTTTATAAAAAAAAGTAACAAGAGCAGTTGATGAAGCAAAGCCATTTAACACCTTTTTCTTTGTTTGTTTTTTGGATTTCACAAAGACATTTGACTGGGGTAGCACATAATAAGCTGATATTCAAAGTACAACATATGGATTTAGATATAAGGTTAGAGAATGATGTGAAGCTGGAAAGTGTTATTAGTAATGATGCTGATTTAGTGGCCCTTCAGGATAATTGAATAAGCCAAACAGCCAAGAACATGAATGGAAATTTCAGTTTAATTCAGTTAAATGTAAGGTTTTGAAATTTGGGATCCACCACTGTTAAGCTGCATACTCTCTTGGTGCATATATATATATATATATATATATATATATATGCACGAGCACACACACACACACACACACATATATGATTTGAGAGCGAACAAAGAGCATGTCAAAATGAATGTCAGGAGACTGCTTGGAAAGATAAAGGAGAATAGTGTGATAGGAAGGGTGGTCAGTGTGTTGCCTAGGTATGATTGTAGTGAAATGAGGCAGAGAGCAAGGATTATGAATGATATTCTGGCTGAAATGTGTGAGGAGATGGGAGTACAGTTTGTTAATGTGTGGAATGAGTTTGAGGGACGAAGTGAGCTGTATGGGAGCGATGGACTGCATTTGAGTGGTTATGGTGTGAGTCGCTTGGAGAGACTGCTGCTGGAAAGTAGAGAAGTGAATAGAGAAAATGAATCAGATCGAGAGGAGAGTGATGTGGAAGAGCAGGAGAGTAAGACAGGAGAGATTGAAGGAGTGGAAATGAATGTGGAAGTGAGTGGTATGAGTATAGAAAATGAGAGAATGGGTGTGCAAGAGGAGCAGGGAAACGACGAGGCTCAGGGTGGACAGGGATACACAGCGTGAGAAAGGTGGATGCTCCAAGAGGAGGTGAGAGAATGTGTAGGCAGGAAAGTAATGGGATGATCAGGAATCAAAAGGAAACAGATGGAATTGCAAAGGGTTCTAAAATGAAGAAGCAGAAAGGGAAATGGCCCCAGTCCAGCATGGAGAGATCACATCGAGTGAGTGGTATCAGTGTAACTAGCTGTATATCCAGAAATGAGTTGTTGTGTTTGTATACCAATGCTAGAAGTATAAGAAACAAGGCGGATGAAATGGTTGCACTAATTGCGTCTGTGCACCCAGAGATTGTCGGAACAAGTGAGACATGGTTAGATGAGGATGACATCCTGACAGGAATAGAGATGGAAAGGTATGATGTGTTTCGTGAGGATAGAAGGGGTAAAAAGGGAGGGGGAGTGCTATTGATGATAGAGAAAGAGTTATGTCAGTACAAGGTGGAGATGCAAGAGGGAAATGGGGCCAGTGGTTTTGAGGCAGTATGGTGTGAGATAGAGGTGAATAGAATCAAATACTTGGTGGGATGTTGTTATAGACCTGGTAATGTGGATGGTGGTGATAGTGAAATGTATAGTCAAATAAGCCAAGCAAATAAGAAAAGGGTGATCATTATGGGTGATTTTAATTATGGCAATATAGACTGGAATAAAGAGATAGCAACTGGAAGTAAAGAAAATGAGTTTCTTGAGTTTTTGAGGGATAACTACCTCAGACAGTATGTAACAGAGGGCACAAGAGGATTAAGGGTCTTGGATTTGGTCATCTCATCGGAGGATGTAATTATCAGTGAGGTATCAAATCATCCACCAGTTGGTGAAAGTGACCATGAGGTGATTACTTGGGTGGTTGCCAGCAGTGCAAGGACCCCTGTGAAAAAAGGGTATATGTGGAACTACAAGGGGGGTGATTATGAAGAGCTCAGGAGACAGCTTGCAGGTGTAGCATGGAATGAGGAGTTAGCTGGAAAAGAGATCAATGCAGCTTGGGGGATTTTCAAAAAATATTTAGTGGATGTAATGTCTAAATGTATACCACGGGTGAGAAGGTTAAATAAGTTAGGTGTGAGATGGATGAATAACGAGATTAAGCATGCAATACAGAGAAAAAGGGCATTGTGGAGTCAGCATAAGAGAAGTGGAAGTAACCAATTTCATGAGTTCTACAAAGACCAGGCAAGGAGAGTGACTTGGTTGGTGAGAGTAGCTAAAGAGAGGTATGAACAGCAGTTAGCTAATGAAGCTAAAAAGAATCCTAGGGAGTTCTTTCGATATGTAGCCAGCAAAAGAAAGAATGATTATGGAAGGATGACATTGATTGGAGGAAATGGTATAAAGACAGCTGTTGCAGAATGTGTGGGGGAGATACTTAATGAGCAGTTCATAAAGATCTTTCAATCTTGTGAATGTGACTTCATGGAGAGATTAAGAGCAGTTGATGATGGGGAGGAGAGACTGACTGTAAGTGAGCAAGAGGTGTTTGGGGAGTTGAGTAAACTAGATGTAAATAAGGCTGTGGGACTTGATAATATATCACTGCGTATTCTGAAGGAATGTGCAGAGAGTTGACATCTACCTTGACATATTTTTTTAAATTGAGTCTTGCACTTGGCCAAGTCCGTAAAGAGTGGAAGGAGGGCAAGATTGTGCCACTTCATAAAGGAGGCGATCGAACTCAAGCATCAAACTATAGGCCTATCTGTGTGTCAGGTGTTGTGGTTAAGTTGTTGGAGAAGCTTGTGAGAACTAGGATCCAGAGTTGGGTTGACAACAATGGTATAATCTTTGATGGACAGCATGGATTTGCTAAAGGAAGGTCATGTTTTAGTAATCTACTTACTTATTACAATAAAGTGACTGCTTCCTTGGACAGAGGAGAAGGATACACAGTAATATACTTGGATTTCGCAAAGGCTTTTGATAGAGTACCTCATGATAAGTTGACAGTCAAACTAGAGCAGATGGGGTTGGATATTAGATTAGTGCATTGGATTGGAGACTGGCTATCTGATAGGTATCAACAAGTTGTGTATGGGGGTGCAATATCCAGGAAAAGGAAAGTCACTAGTGGAGTGCCTCAGGGATCTGTTTTAGGGCCATTACTATTTAACTTGTATATTAATGATATTGGCAAAGATTTGGATGGAGATATTCAGTTGTTTGCAGATGATGCAAAGTTGGGACGAACCATAAAGAGTAGTGAAGATGTTGTGGCCTTGCAAGAAGACTTGAATAAATTGAGTGATTGGGCAAGCAAATGGGGATGTGAGTTCAATGTTGCAAAATGTAAGGTTTTAAAATTTGGAAAACAAAGATGGGATGCAGAATTTATGCCTGGTGAGAATATATTGTTGGAAGTAGAGGAAATAAGAGATCTGGGAGTGATAGTGGATAAGGATCTAAAGTTTAGGGGACACATCGCCAAAATTGTGAAGACAACACAAAGGCTTCAGGGAATGATGCGGAGGACACTGACGTGTAGAAGTAGGGAGATTCTTGTTCCATTGTATAAGGCTTTGATTAGGCCACACATGGACTATTGTGCCCAGATTTGGTCACCTGGTTTTCAGAAGGATGAAGAGATGTTGGAAAGGGTCCAAAGGCGAGTGACTAAGGTAGTTTCTGACCTCTGGAATGTCGAGTATGAGGAAAGATTGAAAAGATGTAATTTGCAGAGTGTAGTGGAGAGAAGGAAGAGGGGAGATATGATAGAGACCTACAAGTTGGTAAGGGGTTGTTATAGGATCAATGGTGGAGAAGTTCTACAGAGAATAGTGGGAGATCAGGGGAGAACCAGAGGTCATCCCTGGAAACTGTATAAAGAGAGTGTGAGTAGGGGAGTGAGAGGCAGGTTTTTTTCGTGCAGAGTTGTGAATGATTGGAATGCCTTGCCTGAGAGTGTGATGTCTGCAAGGAGTTTGAATGTGTTTAAGACCCGGTATGATGAGATGTGTGTGAGATAAAAGGACCTCCTAGATGAGTCTTTGACTCCTTGAGGTCTTGTTTAATAATAATAATAATAATATATATATATATATATATGCACCACACACTATAAGAAGTCAAGGAAACTATGGATCTTGTGGGATGATGACTGATAGAAATTTAAAGTTTAGGAAACATATTGCAAATGTGGTGAAGATGGGAATGCTGAGAATGATGCTGAGAGGCTAAGAAACAAGAGTGTTAATTTCATTGTATAAAGCCCAAATAAAACTAAATCTGAATTATTGTGCTCAGAGAGTACCGGAACCTTTGAGAATTCATAGAGACCGATAACAATATTGGTTATGAGGAGGAAATTGTGAGTATGTGGACTGCAGAGAGTGCTGTATAGAGGACAAAGAAATGATATGGCATTTAAATTGTTGAGAGGTGGTCAGAAGTTTGGCACTGGAGAGATCTGTCTTATAATAGCCACTATATAAGAGTTGACCAGTCATGAAGATCCTTCATGCACAAACTTTGTTTGCTTATTATTATTATTCAGGCCTCCATGGAGCAAAGGCACTCATCATGTGAGGTTCTTCCTAGGAAACACAAAGTTTATCATACCACTCCTTGAACTCATTGACCGTTTTGCTTTCACCACTCTAACAGGCAATGCATTCCACTGATCAACCACCCTCCATGCAAAGAAACCACTCTTCACCCTCATGCCCACAGCTTCCTTTCGTGACTTCCAGGGATGTCCCACTTGTCATTGCTCTTAACGCTGTTCCACCAAGCGAAAGAACTCCCTAGTGTCAACTCTGTAACTGCTTCTCAACGGTTTAAAAGTCTTGATCATATCACCTCTACTTCTTCTGTGCACCAACCTCTGCAGTCCACATTCCCTCAGCTGATCCTCATAATTGACATTGTACAGTCCTGAAACCATCTTTGTTATCCGCCTCTGTACCCTTTTCACAGTTAATTTATCCACTTGAAATCCTAGGAACCAAATGTGAGAACAATACTCTAAGTGTCATCTGATCAGGGTTTTATACAACAGAATGATAACTCTTATATCTCTGCAGGTCAGCATCCTTCTCAGTATTGCTGCAATCTTCTTGGTTACCTTCAATACCTTTGCGATATGTTCCCTTTGCAGTACAGTTCCACCAATCAAGTATGAAGACTTCCATCGATGTATCTCGACCTTCAATACTTTACATTTTGCTGCATTAAACTGACAATCCATAGCCTCATTCATTTCCCCATCTGTCTAGTTTATTCAAATCCTCTTGCATTGTTGCCACATCGGCACTATTAATAATAATCCTTCCTGGCTTCAGATCATCTGCAAACAACTGAATATTCCCCTGCAATCCATTGACAATGTCATTGATATCAAGGTTATACAATACAGGTCCCAGTACAGAGCCCTGTCGGACCTCACTTGTAACCTACTGTCTCCTTGATGTTGCCCCATGATACACAACTCTCTGATACCTATCAACCTGCCAATCCTAAATCAAGTTGACTAACTTGACATCTAAATCCATGTAATCCAACATAAGTATCAGCTTATCATGTGGCTCCCTGTCAAACGCCTCTGCAAAATCAAAAAAAATTGCAGTATATGCCTTTCCCTCATCAACTGCTCTTGTTACTTTATTATAAAAAGCAATCATGTTACTAAAGAAGGAGTGCCCCTTAATAAATCCTTGTCGTTTCTCACTCGACCAACCATGCCAACCTGGTTGGTCGAGTGGGTAGCGTATCTGCTCTCCAGCCCAAAGGCTGCGGGTTCGAATTCCGCCGTGGGCAGGATGTTCGTGATTGTCTGTGGAAATACCAGTGGTGGTTGACGGTAGATGGCGTTGATGTATCCCACTAATATTAAAACCTACTTCTCTAGGATGAAATACTACAATAAAGTGTTCATTGAACAACTCCATTATGTCCTCTTCATCAGTCACTGTATTCCCATTTTTATCCCAAAGTGTCATTCTTGCACAATCATTCCTCTTCTTACTGTCAAAATAGCTAAAAAATTCAAATTGATTTTCTTTAGATCTTATTGCCAATCTCTTCTCAAATTCCTGTTTTTCCCCCACCATACTTGTCACTCTCCTGGCCTGTGTCTTATATTCTTCATGTATCTGCTCTCCACTCCTCTCATTATATCTCTTCGATAATCTCTTTTTCATATGCAGTTCCTGTTTGATATTGTTTGTCTTCCATTTCACACCAAATTGTGTTCTCTTCTCACTCATGAATACAGCTTACTATTGCTGCTAAGAAATATTCTTTCACAATTTCCCAAGCAGTAATGATATCGTGACCTTCCAATTCCATCCTCCATGAAACTATCCCAAGTAGATATATAAGACTATTATAAAACCCACTTTATAATTCCACATATGTTCCCTTTTCTTTGCTATTCCTGCATATCTATTCTTCTTCCAAGTCACTCTCTCCAGCCTTCTTCCATATCGTCACTCTCTCCAATTTGGGGAAGAGGTATCAGTTATTATCAGCTCTTCTGAAGCTATGACCAAATTCAAAACTCTTGGACCTATTGTTCCAAGAATTCTAGAAATCCCATTATCTTATTACTATATGCATTTTCCTCTTCCAAGCTGATACTACTGTAGTTAAAATCTCCCGTAACAATTATTCTTCTTGCACTTTCCAATCTCAACTGCCTGAACATCTCCTGCTCTGCACCCTCTGTACTCTTTGGCTTGTAGCAATATCCCACTAAATATCCTATCTTGATCATCACTGCCTTCATAAGCCACTCTTAGAGGACAAAAAAAGTCATCAGCTATCATAAGCAGTACTCCACCACTGCATTTTCTCTCTGTATCGGGCAAAAAAATTCTGTACACTGCTACTTCTTTTCCTGTTATTATATACTGTCTTCCATTAACCACATCTCTGAGATCCCAATAATCTTTGCCCACGCTGACGCTATCAGTGCTACCAATTCATCTTCCTTTATTCTGGTTATTTCATCTCCCGGCATTAGTAAAAATCATAAAAGTGTCACTGCTTTTAGACCTATCATTATCCCCTCCAGACCCCACCAGACCCAGTGTTAACTGATTTTGTTCCCCTTCCCCTAAGCACCCATTCCCACAAGAGGCCACCCCTGCTATCATCCACCCTGGGAATTCTTATTTCCCTGCATTGACACACTGACTCATTCAGAAAACAGCAATCCCTCCAGATATCACGTCCTTCCTCATCAAAATGAAAGTGGTCTCTCAAATACAGTTTCTTTCTGTCCTCAAATGCCCTCTAAGCATCCACATATTTGAATCCTCTCTTCTGACACATTCTGGCTATTATGCTATTCATTATTACTGCTCTTCTGCTCAGCTTGTCATTATTGTGTCATTATCATACCTGGACAACACACACTCTATCTTTCCTCTCTGCGTTTTCTTTTGTACAACCTCAAGCAAGAATCTTAGATATCTCGCCACCCGATTTACATTGCCTCTCAAGTCATTCATTCCCACCATCACAAACATCTCATTCATCCTTTCATCCTGCTTAATTGCCATAGCCACACTCTCTAGCATTCCTCCAAGCAAACACTCTTCTGGAATGCTATCTTGTACACCATGGATCATTGAATCTCCATACATTACAACTCTTACCACTCGGTTCCTTGATTGCTCTCCTGCTTCCCTCACTCTCTCTCACTCTCCTCTAACTCTTTCACTCTATGTTCCTCTAATTACCTTCTGTCCTGGCATCACTCTATCCCTGGTTCCAGCACTCTATCGCATTCCAGTGTTCCAGCACCATTATCCCATCCCTGTAGTGGTTCTCAGTAAGAAATGCAAATTACTCCTCTACAGCTGCACTCACCTCTTGATTTGAACAAAAATGCTGACCAGCGAAGGAGAGTTTTAGGAAGAGATAGAAGTCAGAGGGAGCAAAATCTAGGAATAGGTTCAAACCATTCATAGTGCAGATCTCTTAATTTTCCCATTGCCAAAACACCTTTGTGGGTAGGTGCATTGTGAAATACGATTTTTTTCTTCTGCAAAACCGGGTCTTTTCTCACGAATTTTTTTTTCTAGTCTGGTTAAAAGATTGGAATAATATTCTCTGGTTATTGTTTTACCTTTTTCAAGATAATTAATAAACAAAATGCCTTTAGCATCGTAAAACATGGATGCCATGACCTTTCCTGCTGATAGAACCAAATTTGTCTTCTTTGGTGCTGAAGAACTGGCTTCTGTCCACTGTTTTGACTGCTGTTTGGATTCTGATGGGTATTGGTGAATCCAAGTCTCAACCATAGTAATAAATTGATGCAGAAAAAAATCATTTTTATAGTATTAAAATGCTCCAAGCACTGTTCAGAGGTCTTCATGCCAGTTTGTTTTGATCAGATGTGAGCAAGTGCGGCACCATCTTGCTCAAATCTTTTTCATATGCAATTCTTCATTCACAATATATCCTATGTGTTCTTTTTTAAATGCCTATGGTCTCAGCAATTTCATGCACTTTGACTTGCCCATCATTTAATACCATATCATGCACTTGATCAATGATTTCTAGTGTTGTTACACTTTTTGGACGTCCTTCACGTGGATTCTCTTCAAGGCTGGTATGGCCACATTTAAACTCAGTAGCCCATTTCTTAATTGTCAAAAACAAAAGAGAAGAGTGCCCATAAACTTTTATGAACTTTGGATGAATTTCTTTTGGCGTTAAACCTTCTTTTACAAAGAATTTTATAACCACATGATACTCAATTTTATCCATTTCAAGGGATATAGACAACACTTTTGCTTCAGATAGCTGTATAAATCAAACTACTTGATAGAATGACTAGCAGTTTCATATGGATGTTTATGAGATATGTACCAACTTGGAAAAAAATAAATCTTGCCGATCTACAGTAGAGGCCAAGAACTTTGTTCAGACCACCTTCGTCTATACATGTACAAAGACATGCTATATTACATTTCTAACAGTAATCCAAAGTAACAATGAATTTTCAATCATTATTCTACTGGCTTGACCCCTAGTGGAAAAAAAAACTACATCAAAACTATACTATATTTATAACATCATCAGAGAACAAATTCATATAGATAGTTAAATACAATACAATACAATAGCAAAGTAGTGACCTAATCCTTAATTTAACTAGCGTGTTATATTAGACTTACGATCTTGAATTGCTTACAGACCTAATTATAATTCTCGTGGAAAGGCTTAGATGTTGGTTATACATTCTTACTAAATAGCTTAAGGAAATTACAATGTACAATAGAATATACATTAAAATAAATTTTAATTTTCTTCCAATATTTCGGCAATGCATGAGACTGCCCCAAATTTGGGAAACCTACATCAGAAGACCTTCAGCCCCAATCGGCCAAGAATACCAACATTGTCTGCTAGGGGGCACCATCAGGACTTTGGAGAAAGAATAGCTTCCTGCTTCGTTCCTCATTTACTGTGTGTTGTGCTTGCGTGCACATGTCTTGTATTTAAGTTCCTGTGATAATGGCAACATGACGTTGCCGAAATATTGGAAGTGTATTAAAATTTATTTTAATGTATATTCTATTGTAGATTGTAATTTCCTTAAGCTATTTAGTAAGACCTAATTATAATTAACTCTTAGACCAAAAGGTTAAGTAAATAGAATATGTGAAATCCATATTCTTGGGTCTTTTAAACCAACGTCTGAAGCAACATGTAATAGAAACTAGATTCGTTAAGGGGGGAGGAGTAGATATACAGTCCTTAGGGAGGCAGTTGAATGTAAGAATGAATATAATATGCTAGAGCAAATAAGGACAACAAACCAGAGTGGGATAGTTAATATAAAGCATCAAGGTAGGGTTGGGGCTAATGGGGGTCTTAAATTCATGTACACTAATACTAGGAGTATTAGGAACAAGAAGGAAGAGTTTTTGGCCATGGTTGGCACTTCCAGACCACAGGTTATTGGTATTAGTGAAACATGGCTGACTGTAGATGATATAGCTAGTGGGATTGAATGTGATGGGTATAGTGACAGATGACAATGTCACTATACCCATCGGAATGACAGAGAGAATAAAATGGGGGGGAGGAGTATTGTTGATGATAGCTGATGAGCTACAGCCAAGGAGAATAGAAGTTGAATTGCAGGATAGAGAAAAGAGCACATTTGAGGCCATTTGGTGTGAGATTGTGGCTAGCAGAACTAAATATACAATTGGGTGCTGCTATAGACCAGGTGATGGAAAAGATGGTGGTGACAGTATGCACAAGCAAATGGAAGAAATGAGTGGAAGGAGGGTGATTATTATGGGAGATTTCAACTATGGTCGCATTGATTGGAGTGAGGAGAGGAAACACGGGAGGAAGGAATTGGATTTTATGCGGTTATTAAGGGATAACTATCTGCGACAGCATGTAATGGAAAATACTAGGGGTCAGAGAGTGCTTGACCTAGTAATTCCATCTGAGGATTTGGCTGTAACAAATATGACCACATTGCCACCAATCAGTGAGAGTGATCATAGGGTCTTGACTTGGGAGGTGGCTAAAGGTGTAGAATTTTCAATTAAGACAGGGTACATGTGGAATTATCGGGCTGGAAAGTATGACAAGCTTAGGAGTTTGATTGGCTCAGTGCCGTGGCATGTACAACTGCAAGGACTAGAAGTTGATAGTGCATGGGAGGTGGTTAAGAAGTGCTTGCATGAAGCAATGGCTGACTGTATACCTAGAGTCCGAATAATAAATCAAGTAGGGGTTAAATGGATGAATAACACCATTAAGCTTGAGCTGCAAAAAAAGAAACAATTATGGAGGGAATTTAAGGAGAAAGGTGACCGGCATAAAGCGCAGGCCAGAAGGGTAACTAGTGTGGTAAGAAAAGCAAAAAAGGATTACTAAAGAACATTGGCTATGCACGCTAAAGAGAATCCTAAACCGTTTTTTAGATATGTAGCAAGTAAAAGGAAAAATGTACATGGCAGAATGATTTTAAAGAATGCCGATGGTAGGGAGGTAACTGAATCAGTTGAGATAGCTGTGTTACTGAGTGAGCACTTTGCAAGAATATATCATCCAGGTGGTGACATTGCAGAAACAAATAAACCAGTAGATTATACGGGAATTGTGGTGAATGAAGTGGAGGTGAGTAGTCTATTGCATAACCTCAATGTCAATACATCTGTGGGGTTGGATGGTATACCAGCTCGTGTAGTACGAGAAGCAGCTAATGAATTGTCAGTACCCTTGACCATTTTGTTTAATTTGAGTCTCGGGTCTGGGTTAGTCCCGAGCGGGTGGAAGGAGGGGAAAATAGTTCCACTGCATAAAGGTGGTTCCAAGACCGCTGTTGTAAATTACCGACCGATTAACATATCAGGAATCGTTGTCAAGGTCTTAGAGAAATTAGTCAAGAAAAGAATACAGGATTGGATAGATGAAAATGGGATATTGTAATGGGGACAACATGGTTTTGTGAAGGGTAGATCATGCCTCAGTAACTTGCTCACGTTTTATAACACAGTGACGGCTGAACTGGATAGGGGTAATGGGTTTACAGTGATACTACTGGACCTTGCCAAGGCCTTTGACAGGATACCACATGGAGCCCTAATCAGTAAACTGGAGCAGATGGGGATAGATATAGGGCTGGTAAGATGGATAGGAGGGTGGTTGAAGGAGAGATACCAGAGAGTGGTTTATTCAGGAGTGGAGTCAAAAAGACGTCTTGTGACTAGTGGAGTGCCACAGGGCTCTGTTCTTGGACCACTGCTTTTCAATTTGTTCATCAATGATATTGGAAAGGATTTGAGAGGAAGTGTTCACTTGTTTGCTGATGATGCAAAGTTGGGTAGAGCAATTGTGAGTGCACAGGATGTCAAAATTTTACAGGATTATTTGGATAGTTTGGAGGACTGGGCTTGGGCTAGGAAAAATGGATGTCAGTTTAATGTGGCAAAGTGTAAGGTTATGCACTTTGGGGTGAAAAGAATAGCAGCAGTATATCACACTGGTGGAACCGTACTCCAGGAGATTGATGAGGCCAGGGATTTGGGAGTGCTGGTGGATAGGGAGTTGAAGTTTAGGGGTCACATTGCAAAAGTGACTAAAACAGCTCACCATATCACTTGGCTTATGAAAAATGCTTTAACATGCAGAGACAAACAAGTTGTTGTTCCTCTGTATTGAGCTTTGATAGTCCAGAGCCCATCTGGACTTCTGTGCCCAGTTATGGGCACCAGGGTTTCTTCGTGATGGGGAGGAAGTGGAGAGGGTCCAGAGACGAGTGACCAAGATGATAGCAGGTCTGTGGAATGAACCTTATGAGAATAGGTTGAAGATTTGTGGGTTGCAGAAATTGGACGATAGGCGAAGGAGGGGTGATATGATCGAGACATTCAAATTACTGAAGGGTTTTTATAAGACTGATCCAGAAGATATTTTTGAAAATATGACTGGTGGTGGGAGGACTAGGGGCCATGCATGGAAGCTGGGCAAGAGCGTGGTTGACAAGGGTGTTAGAGCTAGGTTTTTTACTTGGAGAGTGGTGAATGAGTGGAATAAGCTTCCAGAGTCTGTTGTGGGTGCTACGACCGTGAATGAGTTCAAGGCAAGATATGATAGATACTGTGTGAATGTTGAATAGTTGTTCCTCGATGAGTCTGTCGACTCCTTGGAGTTTCCCGGAACATAATAATAATAATAATAGAAGGAACAAGTGGTTCAAGAGTTTTAAATTTGGTTATAACTGAGATGACATCTCTTCCCCCAGTTGAAGACAGTGACCATGTGCTTTTGACTTTGAAGATGAATAGACATGCACTAGTATCAAAGAGAATGGAACATATGTGGAATTATAAGGCAAGTGACTATAATAGTCCAAGATATCAACTTGGGGCAATTCCATGGAGGGTGTAATTGGAAGACTGAGATATCATTAGTGCTTGGGAAATTGTGAAGGAATATTTGTTAGCAGCATTAGTAAGCTGTATTTCACAAGTGAAGAAGAGGACACAATTTGGCATAAAGTGGATGACACACAATATCAAACAGTATTTGCAGGTGAAAAGGAAGTTATGAAAGAGATATAAGGAGAAGGGTGGAGAGTAGATGCATGAAGAATAAAAGACTCGTGCCAGAAGAGTGACTAATATGGTCTAACTAGTAAGAAAGGCGAAACTGCAATACGAGAAGCAATTGGCCCTAAGATCCAAAGAAAATCCTAGGGAATTTTTTAGCTCTGTGGCCAGTATGATGAGAAATAATTGTAGAAGAATGGCATTGTGGGATAAAAATGGGAATGGAGTAAATGATGTAGAGGACATAGTGGACTTATTCAATGAACACTTTATTGGAGTATTTCATCCTGGAGAAGTAGGTTTTAATACCACATTGATAGGGCAGGTTCGAGGTTTAGAGGTGCAAGAGTAGAGTATGTTCCAAATACTGAGTACTCTGGATGTCAATTAAGCTGTGGGACTGGATGGCATTTTGCCATGGGTTTTGAGAGAATGTGCAAAAGAACTGACAGCTCCATTGACCTAGCTTTTCAAAATGTCTTGCTCTGGGAAAATTACCCAGTGAATGGAAGGTAGGTAAGATAAAAATGCCATTGCATAAAGGTGGTAGCAGACTATAGGTGTCAAATTATAGAGCAGTTTGTGTTTCATCAGTAGTTGCTAAGATCTTGGAGAAATTAGTGAGGGACATTATACAGTGTTGGGAAGATGAGAATAATTTTACCTGTGAGGTTTAGCATCCATGTTATTAGTATGATAACATTTTAACAATATGATTGCCTTTTATAATAAAGTGACAAAAGCGGTTGATGATGAAAGCCATATTGTGCTATTTCTTTGGATTTTAGAAAGGCATTTGACAGGATACCACATGATAAGCTGATATTTAAGTTGCATCACATGGGTTTAGATATGACATTGGTCAACTGAATTCAGGATTGTTTATCTGATAAGTATCAGAGTGTATGGGACAGCAGTTTCAAGGAGGCACAAGATTACAAGTCGGATCCCATAGGGCTCAAAATACTTACCTGTATTGTTTAACCTTTACGTCAATGACATTGTGGGATTGAAGGGAGTTATTCAGTTGTTTGCAGATGATGTGAGGCTCTCTAGGGTTATTAGTAATAGTGTAGATGTGGCAACCCTGCAAGAGGATTTGAAAAAACTAAACAGATGGGCAAACAAATGGGGATTTTGGTTTAATGCAGCAAAATGTAAAGTTTTGAAGTTTGGGATACATTAATGGGAGGCTGCATACTCGATTGGAGGAGCTCTACTGGAGGAAGTATGGGAGACAAGAGATCTTGGAGTGATGATTGATAGAAACCTGAAATTTAGGAAACATATTGCAAAGGTGGTGCAGGTAATCCAGAGGATTGCTGCAATACTTGATTAGGAGACTGATCTGCAGAGATAAAAGAGTTATCGTTGCATTGTATAAGACCCTGATTAGACTACCTTACACTATTGTTCTCAAATTTGGTCACCAGGATTTGAAGCAGATAAATTAACTGTGTAAAGGGTACATTGGCAGATAACAAAGATGGTTTCATTACTGTACAATGTTAGTTATGAGAATTGGCTAAGGGAATGTGACTGCAGAGTTTGGTGCATAGAAGAATGAAAGGTGATATGATCAAGACTTTTAAACTATTGAGAGGCAATTACAAGGTTGACAATGGGAGTTCTTTCGCTTGGTGGAACACAGGGGGAGGAGTGATTACAAGGAATTATTCCTGGAAGATATGAAACGAACCTGTGAGCAAGAGGGTGAGGAGTGGTTTCTTTGCATGGAGGGTGGTTGAACCATGGTAGAGTGTGAAAGCAGGAACAGTGTATGAGTTCAAGGAGTGGTATGATAGACTTTGTGTTTCCTAGGAAGGATCTCACATGATGAGTCTTTTGAAATGGAGGCCTGAATAATAATAAGTATTATTATTATTGTTAAAATGAGGGTGGATGATAAGAAATTCTTATATTTACCTACTTATATTTATGCTCATACTACATTTTGGTATGATGTAAACAAACAGGTGCCTTTCTAGTCAATTCTGTGTAGAATATTCAGGGCATGATCAGAAAGACCAGATTTATTATAGTTATTAAATTTAATGTGCCGTTTATGTTCCTTTTTTTTTCTGATTGGAATTGTGCATCTTGTTTCACATATTGGGCACAGTACAGATTCAATGAATACTATATACTCCAGGGTGGGTCAGTGGAGGAAGTGGATCCTTCTTTAATAAGTTGAGTAAGTTTTTTTTTTTTTTAATTTTTCAGGAGGTTTATAGGTTCCATTAAGGTTGTTTTTCTGCAGTATTGTGTTTATTTTATCTGATATACCTTTATTGCATGGAATGGCTACAGTTTTATTGTAATTTAATTTCTTTTTGTTTTTAAGTTTAATCTTGTGAAGAATTAATTTGACTGTAGCTATTCTTCAGGTGGGTATTGCTAATAACATTTTATTCATGTTTAAGTGCTTGTTCACTGGAGCAAATCTTCAAACCCTGTTTTTTAGTGTGTTAATGACGCCTAGTATTTGTATTGTGTGGTGGTAGGAGTTCATGTGTAAATATTGGTAAGCATATGTAGGTTTCCGGTAAACAGTGCAGGAACGACTGCCAGAAGGAAGAAGTGTGATGAGTGTATCTAGAAAGGAAAGTAAATTCTGATATACTTATCCTTTTCTAGATCAACTAATCACGTGTCTTCCTTCCAGCAGTCTTTCCTTCTCTGTTTACTGGAAGACTACATATACTGGCAAACATATACACATAAACCCTTACCACCACCCAATACAAAAAAAAAAGGTGTCATTAACATACTAAAAAAACATTGCTTTGAAGAATTGCTCCAGCGAACAAGAACTTCAACATGAAATAAAACTTATCAGCAATACCTTCCTGAAAAATGTCTACAGCCAAAATAATATCAACAAAATTCTTCACAAGACTCCACTTAAAAACAAAAATAAACTGGATTACAATAAAACTGTAGCCATTTCATACATTAAAGGTATATCAGTCAAAATTGACGACCTATGTTCTCTAAGAGTGGAGGCTTTGGAAGGCATTGACACTAATGATTTTGAAAGCATATGGTGTGAGGTAGAGGTGGGCAAGACAGGATATTTAGTGGGGTGTTGCTACAGACCAAGGAGCATATAGGGTGGGAACCAGGAGATCTTTAGACATTTGAGCTTAGCAAGTGCAAGAAGAATGATTGTTATGGGAGATTTTAATTACAGCAGTATAAATTGGGGAGAGGAAGATGCATGTAGCAATAAAGGAATGGAATTTCTAGAATTCTTGAGGGACAAATGTCTTAGGCTATATGTAATAGAGGGAACAAAAGGTTCAAGAGTTTTGGATTTGGTCATAGCATCAGAAAAGATGTAATAACTGAGATGACATCTCTCTCCCACCAGTTGGAGAGAGTTACCATATGGTCTTGACTTGGAAGATAAATAGACATGCAGGAGTTTCAAAGAGACGGGAACGTATGTGGAATTATAAGGAAGGTGATTATAATAGTCTTAGACGTTAACTTGGAGAAGTTTCATGAAGGGAGGAAATGGAAGAACAGGATATAATTAGTGCTTGGGAAATGGTGAAGGAATATTTGTTAGCAGCAATAGTAAGCTGAATTCCACAAGTAAAGAAGAGGACACAATTTGGAGTAAAGTGGATGACAAATAATATTAAACAGGAACTGCATGTAAAAAAGAAGCTATGGAAGAGATATAAGGAGACAGGTGAAGAGAAGATGCATGAAGAATATAAGCCAGGAGAGTGATTATATGAGAAAAGATTAGCCCTAAGATCTAAAGAAAATCCTAGGGAATTTTTTAGCTATGTGGCCAGTAGGAGCAGAAATGACTGTGAAAGAATAACATTGTGAGATAAAAATGGGAATAGAGTGACTGATGCAGAGGACATAGTGGAGTTGTTCAATGAGCACTTTATTGAAGTATATCATCCTAGAGGAGTAAATTTTAATACTAGAGGGATAGGGCAGGTTCAAGGTTTAGAGGTGCAGGAGGAGAGTGTGTTTCAAATACTGAGTATTCTGGATGTCAGTAATGCTGTGGGACTTGATGCTATTTCATTTCACCATGAGTTTTGAGAGAATGTGCTAAAGAACTGACAGCTCCTTTAACTTGGCTTTTCAATGAAAGTCTGGCTACGGGAAAGGTGCCCAGGGAATGGAAGGAAGGAAGGTAAGATAGTGCCATTATATAAGGGCCATAGCGCACTGGATGTGTCTAATATAGGCCAGTTTGTGTGTCATCAGTAGTTGTTAAGATCTTGGAGAAATTAGTGAGGGATTGTATACAACATTGGGCAGATGAGAATAATGTTATCTGTGAGAGTCAACATGGATTTGTGAAGGGGTGCAGGGGGATATTCAATTGTTTGCAGATGATGCAAAGCTGGGATGGATTATTAGTAATAGTGCAGATGTAGTAGCCCTGCAAGAGGATTTGAATAACCTAGACAGAAGGGCATATGAATGGGGCTGTCGGTGTAATGAAGCAAAAGGTAAGGTCTTGAGGTTTGTACACATCGATGGGATGCTGCTTACTCTATTGGAGCTATACTGGAGGAAGAAGGGGAGACAAGAGATCTGGCATTGAAGATTGATACAGACCTGAAATTCAGGGGATATATTGCAAAGGTGGTTAAGGTAACACAGAGGATTGCTGCAATATTGAGAAGGACAGACACTGACCTGCAGAGATAAAAGAGTTATCATTCCGTTGTATAAGACTCTGATCAAACCACACTTAGTTTATTCTCAGATTTCGTGCCCAGGATTTGAAGTGGATAATTTAATTGTGGAAAGGGTAGAAAGGCGGATAATAAAGATGGTTTCAGGACTGTACAATGTTTGTTATGCAGATTGGCTGAGGGAATGTGGACTGCATTGTTTGGTGGATAGAAGAAGGAGAGGTGATATGATTGAGACTTTTAAACTGTTGAGAGGTGGTTACAGGGTTGACACTGGGGTGTTCTTTTGCTTGGTTGAACACCAGGAAGGAGTGATGACAAGGGGCTATCCCTGGAAGTTAGGAAAGGAAACTGTGAGCAAGAGGGTGAGGAGTGGTTACTTTGCATGGAGGGTGGTTGAACCATGGAATACATTGCCTAATGGAGTGGTGAGAGCGAGAACCTGTCAATGCATTTAAGTAGTGGTATGATAGACATTGTTTCTCCTAGGAAGGACCTCCCACAATTAGTCTTGATAGACTTTGTGTTTCTTAGGAAGAATATCCCACGAAGAGTCTTTTGACTCCATGGAGGCCTGAATAATAATAATAATAATAATAATAATAATAATAAACAGAATGCTAGAGAAATACAACCTTAATTCCACCTTTAATCCACCTGGAAAATTATAGAACTTATTCAACTTATCCAAGGATCAACTTACTGTGCTGACCTATTCTGGAGTATACCATATTCATTGTAATTTGCCTTATATAGATAAAACAGGACATGCAATTTCTATAAAAAAACGAAAATACAACAGCATATTAAATTTAATAATTATGGTAAATCTGGCATTTCTGATCATGCCCTGAATACTCTACTTAGAACTGATTGGAAAAGATGTTTATATCACACCAAAATGTGGTATGAGCGTAAATTTAAGGAGGCCTGTGAAATTCTTATCAACCACCATAATCTTATCAATAATGGTGGGCTAAAAATCTCAAGAATATGGATAGCACATATTCAATTCACTTAACCGTTTGATCTGTGAGTTAATTATAATTAGGACTGTAAGCAATCCTGCATCATAACTGTATTAAATTATGGATTAGGCCACTACTTTGCTGTGTTATATTAAAAACTATCTATATGAATTTGTTCTCTGATGATGTTATTAATAGAATATAGTTTTGATGTAGTTTTTTCCACTACAGGTCAGGCTAGTAGAATAATGATTGAAAAATCATTGTTTGGATTACTGTTAGCAATGTAATGTAGCTTGTCTTTGTATATATATGCATGCTACAGATGATGACCTTAATATGATTATTATTATTATCCAGGCCTCCATTGAGTCAAAAGACTCATCATGGGAGGCCATTTTTAGGAAATACAAAGTCTATCATACCACTCCTTGAGCCCATTAATCGTCCCCACTCCAACCACTCTCTCAGGCAATGCATTCCAAGGTTCAACAACCCTCCATGCAAAGAATCCACTCCTCACCCTCCTGCACACAGCCTCCTTTTGTAACTTGACAATTTTGTAACTTGAGCAATGACAAGTGGCCAGGGATGGCCACTTGTCATTGCTCCTTCCCACTGTTCCACCAGTGAAAGAACTCTCCAATATCTGCCCTGTAACGGCCTCTCAACAGTTTAAAAGTCTCGATCATATCACCTCTCCTTCTTCTATTCACCAAACTCTGCAGTCCACATTCCCTCAGTCGATCCTCATAACTCATATTGTACAGTCCTGAAACCATCTTTGTTATCTGCCTCTGTACCCTTTCCACAGTCAATTTATCCCCTTCGAATCCTAGGGACCAAATATGAGAACAATAGTCTAAGTGTGGTCTGATCGCAATGGAGTGATAACTCTTTTATCTCTGCAGTTCAGCGTCCTTCTCAGTATTGCAGCAATCCTCTGAATTACCCTCACCACCTTTGCAATATGCTCCCTGAATTTTAGTTTTCTATCAGTCATCAACCCCAGATCTCTTGACTCCCCTACCTCATCTGGTACAGTTCCTCCAATCGAGTACGCATCCTCCGATCGATGGATCCCAAACCTCAAGACTTTACATTTTGCTGCATTGAACCGATAACCCCATTTATTTGCCCATATGTTTAGTTTATTCAAATCCTCTTGCAGGGCTGTCACATCTGCACTATTACTGATAACCCTTCCCAACTTCACATCATTCATAAACAACTGAATGTCCCCTTGTAATACATTGACAATATCATTGATATAAAGATTGAACAATACGGGTCCCAGTATTGAGTCCTGTGGAGCCCCACTTGTAACCTTCTGCTTCCTTGATATTGCCCCATCATACACAAATCTCTGATACTAATCAGTCAGCCAATCCTGAATCCGTTTGACTAACCGAACATCTAAACCCATGTGCTGCAATTTAACACGTTCGCTGCCAACTACGAGTATACTCGTAGTTCGTATATGAGCTACACAAGCCAGCTACGAGTATACTCGTAGGATGCTTACCGCCGGCAACGAGAATACCGTACTGACCTTGAAGAAGTGAAAATGCTTGGCTTGTAGACCTATCAGCAAAACAGGGTTCAGGTTTGACAGGGTGCCACATGATAATCTGATAGTTATGTTGCAACACATGGGTCTGGATTCAGGATTGGCTGTCCGTTAGGTATCAGAGAGTTGTGTATGGTGGGGCAGTTTCAAGGAAGCAGAGGGTTACAAGTGGGGTCCCACAGGGCTCAGTACTGGGACCTATATTGTTTAACCTTTATATCAATGACATTGTCAGTGGATTGCAAGGGGATATTCAGTTGTTTGCAGATGATGCGAAGCTGGGAAGGAGGATTATTAGTAATAGTGCAGATGTGGTAGCTTTGCAAGAGAATTTGAATAAGCTAGAAAGATGGACAAATGAATGGGGGTATCCATTTAATGCAGCAAAATGTAAGATTTTGAGGTTTGGGAAACATCGATGGAACACTGCATACTCTATGGGAGGAGTTACACTGGAGGAAGTAGGGGAGACAAGAGATCTGGGGTTGATGATTGCTAGAAACCTGAAATTTAGGGGACATATTGCCAAGGTGGTGAAGGTAACACAGAGGATTGCTGCAATTATGAGAAGGACACTGACCTGCAGAGATAAAAGAGTTATCATTCCGTTGTATAAGGCCCTGATCAGACCACAGTTAGATTATTGTTCTCAGATTTGGTCCCCAGGAATTGAATAAATTGATCGTGGAAAGGGTACAGAGGTTTATAAGAAAGATGGTGTTGGGACTGTACCATTTTAGTTATGAGGATCAGCTGAGGGAATGTGGACTGCAGAGTTCGGTGGATAGAAGAAGGTGAGGTGATATGATTGAGACTTTCAGACTGTTGAGAGGTGGTTACAGGGTTGACACTGGGGAGTTCTTTTGCTTGGTTGAACAGTGGAAAGGAGTGATGACAAGAGGCCATCCCTGTAAGTTAGGAGTGTTAGGAGGGTTAGGAGTGGTTTCTTTGCATGGAGGGTAGTTGAACTATGGAATGCATTGCCTGATGGAGTGGTTAGAGCGAGAATGGTCAATGAGTTTAAGGAGTGGTATGATAGACTTTGTGTTTCTCAGGTGGGACCTCCCCTTGATGAATCTTGATAGACTTTGTGTTTCTTAGGAAGGACCTCCCACAATGACTCTTTTGACTCCATGGAGGCCAGAATAATGATGTTGAAGTTGCTATCCTGATAGGCAGTTATAATTCCTTTTTGTGTGTCTATTTTCATACCACTCTTTAAGCAGTAAACATTTTCCTGTCTGTGGGATTTGTTGTTACAATATGTTCCATATATTTACCACTAGCTTGTGAGTTAAATGAGATTAAACTTTGATAGCATATTGCAACCGCCTGAGCTTTTATATATGAGGATGGTCTGAAAGGTTCTTGGCCTAAGAATGAAAAAACAAATTTATAATTTAAATATTATTTTTATTTTTCAGCATACTCTCACTTAAGACTAATTCATTTATTCCAGCGATGCTCCAGTGCCATTATCCTGTCCCTGTAGTGGTTCTCATTAAGAACTGTAAAATACTCCTCTACAGCTACAATCACCTGTTGATTTGAAAAAAAACGCTGACCAGTGAGGAAGAGTTTTAGTTTTGGGAAGAGATAGAAGTCAGAGGGAGCCAAATCTGGGGAATAGGGTGGTTCCAACAATTCATAGTGCAGATCCCTTAATTTTCTTATTGCCAAAACACTTTTGTTTGTAGGTACATTCTCCTGATGAAAGATGATTTTTTTCTTCTGCAACCGGGTCTTTTCTGATGAATATTTTCATCTATTCTGGTTAAAAAATTGAAATAATATTCCCGGTTATTGTTTTACCCTTTTCAAGATAATTAATAAACAAAATGTTTTTAGCATCCTAAAACACCGATACCATAACCTTTCCTGCTGATGGAACCGAACTTTGTCTTCTTCGGTGCTGAACAACCGGCTGCTGTTTGGATTCTGGTAAATCCAAGTCTCATCCATAGTAATAAATTGATGCACAAAAAGATGTTTTATTCTTGTTAAAATGCTCCTAGCACTGTTCAGAGAATTTCATGTGAGTGCATATTTGATCTACCGTGAGCAAGTGCGGCACCCATTTTGTGCAATGCTTTTTCGTTTGCAATTCTTCATTTAAAATATGTTCTTCATGTTATTTTAAAATGTCTATAGTCTCAGCAATTTCATGCATTCCAAAAAGTGTAAGCCATCCTTCACGTGGATCATCTTCAAGGCTGGTACGCCATGTTTAAACCTCAGCAGCATATTTCTTATTTGTTGAAAACTTAGGAGAAGAGTGCCCATAAACTTTTATGAACTTCAAATGAATTTCTTTTGCCGTTAAATCTTTTTTTACAAAGAATTTTATAACAGCACGATACTCAGTTTTATCCATTTCAAGGGATACAGACAAAACCTTTGCTTCAGATAGCTTTATTAAACAAACTACTTGATAGAATGACTTGCAATTTCACATGGATGCTTATGACAGATGTACTAGCTTAGAAAAAAAATCTTGCCATAGTGTTGCCATCTATGGTTGAGGCTGAGAACTTTTCAGACAACTCTCGTAATTCTTAGAGGTGACTTTTTGGACACAATGATCGGTGAGATAGTGTCAACACAAATGGATGAGGCTATATCATTGAGAAAAGCCTGAGTTTAATGGCCTTTGCCTTCTTAATAATAGACCCTATACCATCTTCCACATTCCTCTCTATTTGTATTCTGCAATAGATCCCTGCTATTCTTCCACTACTGGTACGGAAATTTGCAGAGAATATCATTTTCATGTTATTTGCATATCCTCAGAGGAACTACCATATTTTCCTATCCCGTACTACCGTATTTACCGTATTTTATCATTTTTGTCACTTTTTTTTTTTTGAAAATAGGTGTGAAAAACAGGGTGCATCTGATACTCTGATACTCAGTTTTTTATTACTTTCCTTTCCTTTCTGGAATTCTCTGTTCCAAGTTCACGATTTCTTTCTTGCTTCTTTGTGGTGTGTGAGAGCATTGCAGTTACGTAGAGTTTAGTGGATAAATTTCTGTTGTTAAATTTTGTCTAAATTTCTTGCAAAATATGACTGATAAACGTCGTCATTGCTGCAATATTGCATACAAGCTACACTTGATTGTGTTTGCTAAAGAACATGGAAAGAGGGCTGAAGAGAGGCATTTAGGGCCACCCTCAACTGAGAAAATGATAAGAACTTGATAGAATCAAGAGGAGGATCTAAAAAAAGCAATTCACAGTAAACATAACCTACGAACTGCAAAATGGCCAGAACTTGAGGTAAAACTGAATACTTGTATTTTGACCACAGAAAAGCTGGACTTTCAGTGTCTACAAAAATGTCACATCAAGTGAAAGCATAGGTATTTGTTGAAAGTAGACCTACTTATTACTTTATATTTGAAATACTGTAAATTCATTATAATATTCAGCGATAAAGTTTTTTTTTTCCTAAAAAATGTGTACAAAAAAGGGGGGTGCATCTTATAGACCGGTTCGTTTTATACACAGGCAAATACAGTATGTTCTTTTACATGGACCTATATACATGGACCTATCATCTTGGTCCAAGAAAATGGATCAAGAAGATCGGAATACTTTTTCCCATCTGATAAAATTTAATACTGAAGCAATCAGTCTAGCATCTATCAATGAACAAGTGAAGTATGTAAAAGGTTGTAATGATGATCAGCTGAATTTCCTAAAAGATCATCTTGATTTTCACTTCTTCCAAAGCTTTAGTCGAACCCTGAGCGCCAAGAAGGCAAACAAGATTAAGACAAGCAAATTGTGAAGTAATCACAGTTTACTCCAAATAGTTCTTAATAAAAGTGTACACACGGTCATTTTTTTCTGTTTTCATCAGAAAAAGTGACTCTGTACACTTCTGGTGAAAATGAACTTTCATCCATATCCAGAGCTAATCAGACTGGAAAAGTATTATTCCAGTAGTAACAGAAGCCAAATTCTTGACTCATGTGTTCAAAAAAAAAAGAAGAAGCTTATATTCTTTACATGCATTCCTCAACTAATGTAAAAGTGCAAGAGATCATTGAATCTACTTCTCAGTCTATCCTCTTCTGAATTGGGAGGGGATCGATCTTCATTGCTTATTGTGCACTTGCAGGCCTGGCTGGAGGAATGTGCAAAGTGTGCAATATACACCTAAAAGATATAAAAAAATATGAGATAAGAGTTTAAACGAACAACAAATGGTACAGAACGTACATATAATTATGAATGTACGTCGTCTTCCGTTCAGATTCCCTTCAGATCTTCCTGGAAACGAACAAATGAATTCTGAAATTGTATCCTGGACCCGATTATATCACTGTAATTTTTTATGACAATTTACGAAAATATACCTAAAATAGTTCTTTATTTTTTGATGTATCATAAATCAACTTATGCAGAACAACTGCAAAATCAAGCAGAAGAACTGCAAATAGAGCTGAAATTATTATCTAGAAAAATTGAAGAAAATAGTACACCAGAAATGGTTTTGAAGTGGATTTATAACAACAACCTTAAAGGACTCTTTGCAAATTCACTGATTGCATTGAGAATACTATTGACTTTGTCCATTTCAGTTGCTAAGAGAGAGAGAACATTTTCTAAATTACAATTAATAAAGAACTACTTGCGATCAAGCATGAGTCAAGAAAAACTAAATGGTTTGGCACTAATTTGAATAAAAATTAATATTACTCAGTCTATCAACATTGATGTACTGTGACAGGATTTCGCTAAAATGAAAGCCAGACGAGTCCCTTTTAGCAAAATTAATGTATAGAATATTTGAATAAATCTCTTAACTTTATATCACTCATCATCATCATACGTATCAAGGATTTAGGCCTAGCATGGCCTGTTCCGGCCTTAGAAGTCATCGTTGAATCGTTTAAGAGGACATCCTGGTTTTCTTTTTCCTAATGGCTTGTACTTTAAGGCTTGTTTTGGTAATCTTTATATTACTATTTTATATTATTTTGAAAATTTAAATAACTTGTAAAAATTTCTATAAGCAGGACTAATTTGTAGGTAACATTATACTGTAAAGTGGTTTTCATTTGTTTTTAATTTCCTGTTCGTGTTATTCACACTTTATTCAAAAAAAAACAGTAAGACAGGAGAGAGACAGGAAAAGGAAAGTCACTAGTGGAGTGCCTCAGGGGTCTGTTTTAGGGCCATTACTATTTTACTTGTATATTAATAATATTGGTGAAGATTTGAATGGAGATATTCAGTTGTTTAGAGATGATGCGAAGTTGGGACGAACCATAAAAAGTAGTGAAGATGTTGTGGCCTTGCAAAAAGACTTGAATAAATTGAGTGATTGGACACGGAAATGGGGATGTGAGTTCATGTTGCAAAATGTAAGGTTTTAAAATTTGGAAAACAAACATGGGAATGCAGAATTTATGCTTGGTGAGAATATATTGTTGGAGGTAGCAGAAATAAGAGATCTGGGGGTGATAGTGGATAAGGATCTAAAATTTAGAAGACACATCGCCAAAATTGTGAAGACAACACAAAGGCTTCTGGGAATGATGCGGAGGACACTGACGTGTAGAAGTAGGGAGATTGAGATTCTTGTTCTGTTGTATAAGGCTTTGATTAGACCACACATGGACTATTGTGCCCAGATTTGGTCACCGGGCTTTCAGAAGGATGAAGAGATGTTAGAAAGGGTCCAAAGTCGACTGACTAAGGTAGTTTCTGATCTCTGGAATGTTGAGTATGAGGAAGGATTGAGATGTAATTTGCAGAGTCTGATGGAGAGGAGGAAGAGGGGAGATATGATAGAGACCTACAAGTTGGTAAGGGGTTGTTATAAGATCAATGGTGGAGAAGTTGTATGGTGAATAGTGGGAGATGAGGGGAAAACTAGAGGTCATCCCTGGAAACTGTATAAAGAGGGTGCGAGTAGGGGAGTGAGAGGCAGGTTTTTTTTTCATGTAGAGTTGTGAATGATTGGAATGCCTTGCCTGAGAGTGTGGTGTCTGCAAGGAGTTTGAGTGTGTTTAAGACACGGTATGATGTGTGTGTGATAAAAGGGCCTCCCAGATGAGTCTTTGACTCGATGAGGTCTTGGGGTAATAATAATAATAATAATAAAAAAAAAAACTTTTTTGGAAAGGTGCCAAACATTAATCGTACAGACAAGAAAAATACTATGCGCTGGTCCTGTGCACTTGAACATTCAAAGCTGGATTATGTGTCCCAAGTATATGGTTCTGCAAATCAAAACAGTATGCAATGGTTGGATCTTATCAATCATCAGGGTATACGATTACCTACTGGTGCTTTTGACACACTGTCCATTCACAGTGTTTATGTCAAAACAAATGAACCTACTCTGTCACCTAAATGGAAACAGTTGTCTCTCCATTTTGCACTAAACATAGTCTGTTGAAGAGCATTCTACATAGACTAGTGTCTTTTCTCTGTTTTTGGGAGCTCAATATTACGCACTTCATGCTGCCATAAAGCTCTTTGGTAAGTTTTATGCTAGCCTTTTATGATAAAGTTACAAGAGCATTAGATGAGGGAAAGGCATATACCCCCATTTTCCTAGACTTAGCAAAGGCATTTGTCAGGGTGCCACATGATAAGCTGATATTCAAGTTGCAGCACATGGGTCTGGATGTCAGATTGGTCAACTGGATTCAGGATTGGCTATCCGATAGGTATCAGAGAGTTGTGTATGGTGGAGCAATATCAAAGAGGAAGAAGGTTACAAGTGGGGTTCCACAATGCTCAGTACTGAGACCTATATTGTTTAACCTTTATATCAATGACATTGTCCGTGGATTGCAAGGGGGGTATTTGGTTGTTTGTAGATGATGCAAAGCTGGGAAGGGTTATTAGTAATAGTGCAGATGTGGTAGCCCTGCAAGAGGATTTGAATAAGCTAGATAAATGGGCAAATAAATGGGGATATCAGTTTAATGCAGCAAAATGTAAGTTCTTGTGGTTTGGTAAACATCGATGGGTCCCTGCATACTCTATGGGAGGAGTTATACTGGAGGAAGAAGGGGAGACAAGAGATCTGAGGTTGATGATTGATAGAAACCTGAAATTTAGCGGACATATTGCAAAGGTAGTGAAGGTAACACAAAGGATTGCTGCAATAATGAGAAGGACACTGACCTGTAGAGATAAAATGGTTATCATTCCATTGTATAAGACTCTGATCAGATCACAGTTAGACTATTGTTCTCATATCTGGTCCCCAGGATTTGATGGGGATAAATTAACTGTGGAATGCATACAAGGGCAGATAACAAAGATGGCATCAGGACTGTACAATGTTAGTTATGAGGATCAGCTAAGGGAGTGTGGACTGCAGAGTTTGATGGATAGAAGAAGGAGGGGTGATATGATTGAGACTTTTAAACTGTTAAGAGATGGTTACACGGTTGACACTGGGGAGTTCTTTTGCTTGGTTGAACAGCGGGAAGGAGTCATGACAAGGGGCCATCCATGGAAGTTATGAAAGGAAACTGTGACAAAGAGGGTGAGGAGTGGTTTCTTTGCATGGAGGGTGGTTGAATCATGAAATGCATTGCTTGATGGAGTTGTGAGAGCGAGAACCTATCAATGCATTTAAGGAGTTGTATAATAGACTTTGTGTTTCCTATGAGGGACCTCCTTCGATGAGCCTTGATAGACTTGTGTTTCTTAGAAAGGACCTCCAGCGATGAGTCTTTTGACTCCATGGAGGCCTGAATAATAATAATAATAAAATTTGTATGATTTATACAGACTCATCAAGTGCTATCCAAGCCATCTGTTCTCCTGTGTGCAGTCCACCTCCAATGCCTCACAATGTTTTACATCTGCTTGTTCTATATGTCCACAGATGCAAAATCCTTCGTCACTTCTGCACATGTCAAAAGAAGGAGAATCCATTCCAATATTAGAGTAATCAATGCACTTCGTGGGATGAGTGTTTATTATTGTACGTCAGAAAATTAGCTTTTCTTTTATGAAAATTCTAGTTCTTCGTGTGGTAACTATTTTGCTTGTACAACAGTTGTAAAATTTTACGTATAAAGCACGTGACTTCACGTGTTGATGACGATTTCATGCATCCTTTATTTTTTTCTTCCCTTCAGCATGAATTGATTATTCTTGGCACAAAGTCAGAATCCAGCAGGATTCTGAGCTTCATTGGATTTAAGGGAAGTGACCTGGATAAGCAGCTGCTATTTCAGCTCATTCATTTTCTAGGTACTGTTTGTGAGTCCCATATAAAGATTATTTGACAGTTTATAAAATCGTAGTTAATTTCTTAATTTGCCAATTACATGAGATTAAGCCTGAAGTTAAGCATTGAAAGTCATGTCGACATCATAGAAAAGGAGTGAGGAAGCTGTTCTTAATGAACTCTGCATATTCACAGTCATCATACACATTTGTGTTTACGAGGGTTGATGACCTCCCGCTACTCCCCATGTATGAGAAATGCAACTTGCATCTCATCATTTGTTATGTTCTGGAGTGTCAACACTTCACTCAAGAAAAAAATGAATTTTTTTTTCTTGAGTGAAGTGCAATTGGAGGAGGATTGCATAAAAAATAAATAAATAAAAAAGATAACTAAATAAATTCATGAACTCATTGTTCATAAATTCATGAATTTCAGAATAGATTATTTTTCACATATGTAAAATTATTTTTTTATCTTTTTGAACAGATACAATAAATAAATTGTACAGTAAAAAGTCAAATTTAAGTCATTTGACAAAATGGTTGCTCTGTTTCATTTAATCCACTAATCACTCTTCAATCGCCATTAAGGGATTAATTATAGATGAGGGCAATTACATGATAAAAGGCAGAATGCCAATTGATCCATGAGAAATCCTAGGGTGGTTTGAGTATTTCATCCGCTTTGACTAGTTGAGAGGTTAAATAATGCTATTCATGGCATACTTGTATTAATGTTGTTAGGGTTTTATTCTAAGCGTATTTATTACTTTTATATTGATCATTTAAGTTGGAACAATTACTTATGAAATAAATGAAAACTTTTTTTTTATTATCATTAAGTTTATTTTCTTTTTTTCTTTATAGATGCGATTCTATTATGATATGAGAGGATCAGAAACATTATCTCTTCAAGTAAAAACCAGAAATACAATAGGAGGTGTAGAAAAGTCCATATTTTTGCTACAACAGCCTGTTGAATCTTATTATTTCATGTATGAGGTCATTGAATTTGATGAGGTTGATAACTATCAGGTAATAACATTGTTTTCCTTCAGGTATTTATTCAAACACTTGATTAATAATAATACTGAAATATATGCTATTAAGCCAACGTAAGTCATTTTAACATGCTAAACAAAGTATGCACTGAACACAGAAGTAATATTAGTATTGTATGTTTACGTAAGAAAAATATCTTTTGATCAACAGAAGTCAGAAAGGTTTCATTATATTGTGTCACATCTAGACACGGGGTGCCTCTCCATACTGTTTTCACAAAAACTGTCCTGACATTCTGAAAACATGCTTCCAGGACACCAATATGTCTCCTGACTAACTGATTTCCAGTATGAAATGCTTTTAGAAAAAAAAAACATTCATGAATGTTTAAATGTTGGTAACTAATGATAACAACAGCTGTTGGTACCATTAGTTACTAACAGCTGTCCCAGAAATAAACAGTTTTATTATAGAGAGGAGGTTTTCCTGGCATAAAATGAATAGAGTGATTAAGGCATTTGATATGAGGACTAATTCAGCAAACGAGTTGGTAGTGGTAGTAGGAACAAATGATTTGACTGGAGAACAAGGAGAATGTAAGATTCAAAATCAAGAGATTGTTGAGAAGGATAAAAGATAAGAGTGACAGGAAAGGCAGTCAGTGTGTTGTCGAGGTAGGACAGTGATGAGATGAGGCAGAGAGCAAGAATTATGAATGATATCTTAGCAGAAATGTGTGAAGAGAAAGGAGTGCAGTTTTTTAATGTGTTGAATGAGTTTGAAGGAAGAATTGGAGTGATGGACTGTATTTGACTGGTTATAGTGCGAGTCATTTGGAGAGACTGCTGCTGGAAGGGAGAGTAATGAGTGCAGAGAATGAATCTGAGCAAATAAGAAGCACTGTGAAAGAGTGGGACAGTAAGAAATGAGAGACTGAAGTGGTGGTTATGAATGAAAAAGTGGGTAGGAAAAGTGTAGAGAATTAGAGAACTGTGCAAGACAAACAGGGAAATGGGAAGGCTCATAACGGACAGGGAAACACAGCTGAGAAAGGTTGATGCTCATACAGGATGTGAATGTGTGTATGTAGATAAAAAGGGAAGGGGATGACCTGGTATGTAGGAAAACAGTGGGATTTGAAGAAGGTTCAGGGATGAGTAAGGAGAAAAAAAATTTCTCGAGACAAGTATGGAAAAGTCACATCTAAGAAGTGGTATCAGTAAAACTTTTATGGATCCAGGAATGAGCCAGCATGGTTGGCCGAGTGGTTAGTGTATCTGCTCTCCAACCAAAAGGCTGTGGGTTCAAATTCTGCTGTGGGCGTGGATGTCTTTTATTGTCTGTGAAAATACTAGTGGTGATGGGTGGTAGTTAGCATTGGTGTAGATGATTGTAGCTGTGGTTCGTTGTAGTTGGTGAATTGAGTGGTGGAGGCAGAGAGTCGTAGAGTAGATGCCCTTCCTCGATGAGTCATTGGACTCCCTGTAGGTGTCATGTAATAAAAATAATAATAATCTAAGAAATGCAGCATGTGAAATGGTTGCATCAATTCAGTTTGTTTACCTTAAAATTGTTGGAATAAGTGAGACATGGTTAAGAAGAGTATGACATCTTGACAGGAATAGAGATGGAAAGTATGATACATTTCATGAAGATAGAAAGACTAAACAGGGAGGTAGAGTGCTATTGATGATAGAAAAAGAGTTCATATGTCCATACAATGTACAGATGCAAGGGGAAAATAGTAATATTTGTTTTGAGGCAGAATGGTGTGAGATATATCTGAACAGAAAGAAATACTTCATTGGATGTTTCTATAGACCTAGTAATGTGAGAATAGTGACGAGGAAAGGAATAAGCAAATTAGTCAAGGAAATGGGGAAAGGGTTATCATTATGGGTGATTTTAATTATGGCAATATAGATTGGGATGATGAGATATCAACTGGAAGTAAAGAAAATGAGTTTCTTGAGTTTTCAAGGGATAACTACCTCAGGCAGTATGTAACATAGGGCGCACAAGGATTGAGGATCTTGGATTTGTTAATCTCATCAGAGGATGCTATTATAAATGAGGTGTCAAATCTACCTGCAGTTGAGTGATCATGAAGTGAATACCTGAGTGGTTGCTAGCCATGTGAGAAGCTCATGAGACAGCTGCAGATGTAGCATGAAATGAAGAGTTGGGTGGTAGAGATTGCAAGACATTGAATAATTATCTAGTATAAGCAATGTCTAAATGTATTCCAAAGGTCCAAAGATTAAATAAGGTAGGTTGGAAATGGATGAATTAAGAGATTAAGCATGCAATGCAGAGAAAAAAAGACATTATGGTGATAACATAAGATGATTTGTAATAATTAATTCCATAAGGAGAACAAAAAATATGCAAAAAGACTTGGTTGGTAAGATTAGCAAAAGTGAAGTATGAGTAGCAGTTAGCCAATGAAGCCAAAAAATAATCCCAATGAGCTCTTTCAATATGTAACCAGCAAAAAAATAAGAATGATTATGGTAGGATGGTATTGACTGGACAAAATGGAGTAAGGAGAACTGCTGCAGAGGTATACTTGAGATATTTAATAAGCAGTTCATAAAGGTCTTTCATCCTTGTGAATTTCATCCTTGTGAAACCCTCATGGAGAGTTTGAGAGCAGTGGATGAGGAGGAGGAGGAGGAGAGATGAAGTATATGGGGAAATAAATAAACTTGATATTAATATGGCTGTGAGACTTGATTACATATCACCAAGTGTTTTGAAGGAGTTATCCAGGGAGTTGACATCTGTCTTGACATTTTTATTTAATATGAGATGTACATTGGGTCAAGTTCCAAAGGGGTGAAAGGAGGCAAGATTGTATCATTTCATAAAGGAGGTGACAGAAGTCAAGCATCAAATTATAGACCAATCTGTGTGTCATGTGCTGTGGTTAAGGTGTTGCAAAGTCTGGTAAAAATCAAGATCCATAGGTTGATAATAGTGGTATTATCTAAGATGGACCTTAGTTACTTATGATAATAAAGTGATAACAGCATTGGATATGAAAGGAGATGGATACACAGTAGTATACTTCGACTTTGCAAAGGTTTTGATAGAATACTGCATTACAAATTGATAGTCAAAATAGAGTGGATGGGGTTGGATATTAGACTAGTGGATTGAAAACTGGCTGTCTGATATGTATCAACAAGTTGTGTATGTAGAGCAATATCCCAGAAGAAGAAAGTCACTAGTGGTGTGACTCAGGGATCTGTTTTAGCATCATTACTGCTTAATCTATGTATTAATAATAATGGGGAAGATTTTAATGGGGATATTCAGTTGTTTTCAGATCATAGAGCAGATGTTGTGGCCTACTCCTCTTAGTAGTAGTAGGCCACAATGATGGGAGTCTGGATGCCAGTTCAATCTTACAAAATGTAAGGTTTTAAAATTTGGAAAACAAATTTGATGTGCAAGTTGTATGCGTATAACAAAAGGGACCTCCTAGAGTAAATTAGTAATTTACTTATTTATTACAATAAGATGATGGCTTCATTGCACAAAGGAGAAGATGGAAACCCAGTAGTATACTTACATTTTGCGAAGTCTTTTGATAGATTACTGCATGACAAGTTGATAGTGAAACTACAGCAGATGGGGTTGAATATTACATTAGTGCATTGGATGAGAGCCTGGCTATCTGATAGATATCAGCAAGTTGTGTATAGGGGAGCAAGATTCCAGAAGAGGAAAGTCACTATGGTGTGCCTCAGGATTTTGTTTTAGGGCCATTGCTATTTAACCTGGTCGTTAATGATATAGGGGAAATTTGGATTGGTATATTCAGTTGGTTGCAGATGTTGCAAAGTTCGGACAAACTAATAGGAGTAGAGCAGATGTTCTGGCCTTACAAGAGGACTTGAATAGATTGAGTGAATGGGTATAGGAATAGAGATCCAGTTCAATGTTGTAAAATGTAAGATTTTAAAATTTGGGAAACAAAGATGGGATGTCTCCTGAATAGTCTACATCCAAGAATCCAGTTTATTATGGAAAGTGAAAATAACAGTAGTTACCCTTCCTAGACACCTTAGTAACATGACATGCCTTCCTAATGGTAACCTTTCCTTCACTGTATATAGAATAGATTGAGTGAATGGTATGGGAATGCCAGTTCAAAATGTAAGTTTTAAAATTTAGGAGACAAAGATGGGATGTCTCCTCAATAGTCTACATCCAAGAATCCAGTTTATGGTGGAACATGAAAATATAATACTTTACTCTTCCTAGACATCTTAGTAACATGTTTTCCTAATGGTAATACAATATGGCATTATGAAAACTTTAACCAATAAAGCCTATAATCTTTGTTCCAGTGGAATCTGACTTTCAACCAAACTCAATCACATAGACAACACCTTCCTTTCCAAATGGCTACAATGATTACAGAATTAAATAAAAAAAGTAATCAGTTCCTCCCCGATTCCTCAGTCATTACTTCAGATAAGGATAAGGATCTGAAATTTATGGGACACATAGCCAAAATTATGAAGATGACACAAAGGCTTCTCTAAATGATGCAGAGGAAACTAACGTGTAGAAGTAGAGATTCTTGTTTCGTTGTATAAGGCTTTGATTAGACCACACATGGACTATTGTGGCGAAATTTGGTCATCTGGTTTACAGAAAGATGAAGAGATGTTGGAAAGGGTCCAAAGGTGACTAAGGTAGTTTCTGACCTCTGGAATCGAGTATGAGGAAAGATTGAGCAGATGCAATTTGCAGATTTTGGTGGATCAGGAGGAAGAGGGGAGATATGATTGAGACCTATAAGTTGGTAAGAGGTTGTTATAGGATCAATGCTGGAGAAGTTCTACAGAAAATAGTGGGAGATCGGGGGAGAACCAGAGGTCATTCCCTGGAAACGCTATAAAGAGGGTGTGATTAGGGGAATGAGAGGCAGGTTTCTTTTGTGCAGAGTTGTAAATGATTGGAATGCCTTGCCTGAGAGTGTGGTGTCCGCAAGGAGTTTGAATGTGTTCAAGGCATGGTATGATGAGCTGTGTGTGTGATTAAAGGACCTCCCTGATTCATTAAACAATAATAATGAATTGTTTATATTCAGCTAACGTTCACTGAACTGGACTAAGTTACTCTGATATTAGTTTTCCTCATCCCATTTTCATGAAAAACATCACATCACTACATCCCTTTTGCTGTCAGGATATCATCCACATCTAATCGTGTTTCACTTACACCAACAATTTTCAAGCAAGTGAAATCATATTACACGTTTCCTTATTTTTTCATGATTTTGTCAATCACAAAGAAACATGGAAAGTTCATTTTGTGTTACACCCATTATCAATTTTTGACTCTTTGTCATCACGCTTTTCCCCAAGACCAGTTTCTTAGTCCATCCCTTTTATATATTGACTGACTTCACACATATTCTTCACACATAGAACAGGGCTGGTTGTGGGAGGACTAGGGGACATCCATGGAAACTGGGCAAAAGTGTGGTTAGTAAAGGTGTTAGAGCTGGGTTCTTTACTTTTAGAGTAGTGAATGAGTGGAATGCGCTCCCTGAGTCTGTAGTGGATGCTGTGACAGTGAATGAGTTTAAGGCGAGGTATGATAGATACTGTATGAATGTCAAATAGTTGTGATGAATATGATTTGGGGCCTCCCTCGATGAGTCTAATGACTCCTGGAGTTGCCCGTAATAATAATAATAATAATAATAATTCTTTACTGATTCCAACATCCATTTTCATTAAGTTATGTTTTCTTGCCTACCATGGTTTTACTCTTTTTCACTTCCTAGTGTCTAACAATGCTAATATTTTCAATATATCCATTTACAAGTACTGCTTTTCCTAATTTTCTCAGTCTTGAGATGCTGTAGGATAATTTATCTAACTTGGCACTGTGGGCACAGGAAGGATTATTTCAGCCAGTTTAATGTAGCTAAATCTAAGGTTATGCATTTTGGCATGAAATGATCACAAGCCATTGACTGATCTTTACTGCGGGAAATTAATGAATTTGGAGGTTATTGTGTGTGTAAGGGGTGGGGGGAAGTTTAGAGGGAAAATGTGATAAAAATTATTCTTCAGATTATTTGGTTAATGTAGAACACACTGAATACAGAGATAAGGCAGTTATTATCTCTCTCTATAAGGCTAGATATGTTACTTTTACATGTCTTGATTTCTGGATTCCTTGAGGATAAGTGAGTGACAAGGATTGTAACATCTGTGGAATTCATATAAGGCAGTTTAGGCAGTATCTTATGAGAATAGATTGCAGAGTGGCAGGTTACAAATCAAACACGTGGCTCATTGTTTATCTGTGTTATGTCTTGTTATATTATGTTATGTTTTGTTATGTCATGCCTATCTGGCCTAGTAATTTATACCACTAATAAAAAAACATAACTTAGGTCAAATTACAAGAATAGCCATGGGGATAAAATCAGAGAAACTAGTGATATATCGTATCACATCTGATAGGATGATTTTCCCAGACCAGGGGGGTACAGAAAATAGCGATTGTGAAATGTTTGGACAAATTAGTTGAGCATGTAAAACGTAGGTGATCCTGATGGGAGACTTTAATTACAGGAATGTAGAATGGAAAGAGGAGACAGTTTATGGGAAAACAGAGAGCAAGTTTGTGGAATTTCTGAGAGAGACAGAGAGAAAGTATCTTAAAAAGGATATGACTGAAGCAACTAGAGGCTTTAATGTTTTGGATTCGGTGATAACATAACAAGATGTAGTAGTTAATGAGATGTTGACACTGCTGCTGGTTTGTGAGAATGATCATGAGATACTTGTTTGGGAAGTGATGAAACAAGAAAAGGTTACTGCCAAAAATGGTTACATGTGGAAGTGTAAAGCAGGTCATTATAGGAGGCTCTGTAGTCAGTTAGCATCAGTAGGTAAATGAGCAGGAAAGATGTTGACAATGCATGGAAACTCACAAGGCAGTATCTGACAAAAGCAATGTATGACTGCATACCAATGGTTAAGCAAGTAAACAGAGTAGGAGTGAAATGGATGAACAGTGAAATCAGACAAGCTGTGCTGGAAAAGAAATGTTATAGAGGAAGTAAAAGACAGGTGGTGGTGGTGATTGGATCCATGAATATAAAGTGCACTCTACAAAGGTAGCAAGCATGATAAAGAAAGAAAGAAAAGGTGCAGTATGAGAGGAGATTGGCTGGTTAGGCCAAGGTTAACTGAAGGGAATTTTTCTGCTATATGGTAAGCAAAAGAAAGAATAATTATGCCAGGTTAACATGGTTGATAGTCATAGCAACAGAATAGCAGCTGCAAAGGATCTAATGGAATTATTGAGCATGCACTTTATCAGTGCATATCATTGGAAGTGAAATAATCAGAGGTGTATCAGATGTTGGTTGGGTTAGATATTAAGAAGGCTATTGGAATGGATCACATATGTGCACCACAGTTGACTATGTCCTTGATCTGGTTATTTAACGAAAGTTTTGTAGTGGGTAGGACTCCTAAGGAGCAGAATGAAGGCAAAATAGTACCACTGCACAAGCATAGTTATAGGACGGAAGTCTCCAACTATAAACCAGTCTGTATAACTGCAGTTGTGGTCAAGGTGTTGGAGAGATTAGTAAGGAATAGAATACAGGCTTGGGTTGATGGACATAGCATTCTTTATGATGATCAGCATGGATTTGTAAAGGGTAGGTCCTGTTTTAGCAATTTACTTGCATTTTATGATAAGGTGACAAGTGTGTTAGATAAGAGATAATCATATACAGTTATATTCTTAGACTTTGCAAAAGTATTTGATGGATTACCACATGATAAGTTTGTGTACAGGCTGTAGAAGATAAGGCTAGATAGTATATTGGTTAGATGGATCAGAGATTGGCTCTTTGAACAATACCAGCAGGTTGTGTATGATGGAGCAGTGTCTCAAAAAAAGGAGGGTAACCAGTGGCATGCTCCAGGGTTCTGTTTTTGGGTTCCTGCTGTTTAACTTGTTTGTAAATGATATATCATGTGGACTGACTGGGGATCTTCAGTTTTTTACTGATTGTGCAAAGTTGGGAAGAATTATAAGTAGCACTGTTGATGTTAATTCTATTCAGGAAGATTTGGATGGACTTTTTACTTGTATAATGGAACAATGGAGTTGTAGTTTTAATATGAATAAGTGCAAGGTGTTGCATTTCGGAGTACAGAAATATAAGGCTGTCTACTATATCATTGGTGCTGTACTGTAGGAAGAGGATGAAATTAGAGATTTGGGAGTGATGATTGATAGTAGACCAACATTTAGAGGGCATATTTCTACTGTTGCAAAGGCTGAACATTGCAGTGTTTCTGTGATATGAAGTGCTCTAACATGTACGGATAAGGAAGTCGTTGTGACATAGTATAAGGCAGCGGTCAGACCACACTTGAACTGTTATGCTCATATTTGGTCACTTGCTTTTCAATGTGATATGGAGACATTGGAGAGGGTCCAGAGGCAAGTCACTAACAATGTCCGGAGTTTGAATTTCTAGCTATGCAGAGAGGTTGAGGAGATGTGGATTACAGATTTTGTTGGATAGGAGGAAAAGAGATGATATTATTATTATTAATATCCAAAGACTCCATGGAGTCAAAGACTCATTTATGCAGTCCTTTTGTCATACACACAGCTCATCATACTGCACATTAATCATTATCATGAATGGTCCTAACAGGCACTTAAGTGCCGACCTTCCAACTATTTTTGGACATACAACCATAATTGAAACTCAAGGATAAGGTGGTTAAACCATATCACATATTCACAGGGTCGATTTGCCTGTTCTGCTAGACAAAAAAACCTTTCCTGGTGATAAAACCCCTATCTCCATATGAGACCGGCTAACTCACTTTTCGTCGAAAGTGACCAGATAAATTTTCTTCGTGTCACTGACGGGAATCGAACCCAGGTCTTTCCAACCAAAGGGCTTCATCTCTATCGACTAAGCTATGGAGTCTCATACTGTCCCTTAAACACACTCTAATTCTCTGCAGACACCACCCCTCTCAGGCAAGGCATTCCAATCATTCACAACTCTGCATGCAAAAAAAACCTGCTTCACTCCCCTACTCATATCCTCCTTATACAGCTTTCAGGGATGACCCCTGGTTCTCCCCTGATCTCCCACAGTTTTCTGTAAAACCTCTCCAACATTGATCCTATTACAACCCCTTAAAACTTGAAGGTCTCTATCATATCACGGCTCTTCCTCCTATCCACCAGACTCTGTAAATTGCATCTTCTCAATATCTCCGCAGATTCGTATTCCAGAGATCAGAAACTACCTTAGTCAGTCTCCTGTGGATCCTATCCAACATCTCTTCATCCTTTTTGAAAACCAGGTGACCAAATCTGTGCACAGTAGTCCATGTGTGGACTACTGTGCTTCATCAGTGCCTTATAGAATGCAACAGGAATCTCCTTACGTCTACAAGTCAGTGTCATCTGCATCATTCCCCAAAAAAATTGTGTTGTCCTCACAATTTTGGCAATGTGTTCCTTAAATTTCAGATCATTATCCACTATCATCCCAAGATCTGTTTCCTCCACCCCAACAATATATCCCCACCAAGTGTAAATTCTATATCCCATCTTTGTTTCCCAAATTTTAAAATCTGGCATTTGCAACATTGAACTTGTATCTCCATTCCTGTGCCCAATCTTCACTCAATCTGTTGAATTCTTCTTGTAAGGCCACAACATCTTCTACATGATAGAAACATTTAAGTTAGCAAGAGGATTTTAACAGATTAATCCAGAGGGGATTATAAAAAGAGTAGAAGGTGAGAGGAGAAGAACCATTGGTCATCCCTGGAAGTTATGTAAAAGTGTGGTGAAGAGGGGCTTGAGGAGTAGATTTTTTTTACATGGAGTGAATAAAATGCATTTCCAGAATCTGTTATTAATGCAAGGAGTGTTAAGGCTTTTATGATTCTATATGATAAATATGTCATCATCATAGAGTAGTATGGTAAGTGCATGCTAGAGGCTGCATTCCATGATGAGGTTGGGATTCCATAGAGATGTCCAATGATAATGATGGTAACCTAATTGTGATAAACTTCCATTTTTATTTTGCAATCTTGGAATTTATTTTGCATCTGTCATAATTCTCTGTACATCAGCTGTAATGTTGTATTTCCATGTCCACTTTGGTTATCCATAATATTCTTATGTTTGTAGGTTATTATAGAAGGCATTGTTGGTCTTTCATCAAGGTTTAATGGCTTCATTGCTGTTGACGATATATCATTTACTAAAGAATGCAGTCCATTGAAATGTAAGTATCAGATGACTTTATCTTGATTAGATTATACTAATTTCAGTTATGTTGAACAGGTTTAGTTTTGTATTTAGAAAATAGTATAAATCCTTGAATTTCTTTTATTCACCTTAGAGCTTTACAGATAGCAATACAATAATATATTTTTCTAAGGATTAAACAGCAGTGTTCAATTTTTTTGTCTGTGGGTACAGAGACATTTAGTTTATCAATGGATAATTAACAAAATTCTACCCCAGAATACATTCTTTCGCTATATAACTTTATGTCATACTCCAATCTATGCAAAGTTGTCAACAAAAGTAAAAATAATGAAACACGTTTTCAGGATTCCTTAAGTTGAATAACTGTTGTAACAAATATGAAATAAAATCAGAAAAAAAAAATGTGAATAGGTGGGAACAAACAAGTCTTCAAATGCCATCTGAAAATACAAAGAAAAACCCATTAGAAAAAATGTCAAATTAAATATGCTAGTAGACAATAGAATTAGCAAAGCTGGTATGTTGGGAAGTGAACTGAACAAATCTATATGGAACAAGAGAAATGTTTTTCAGGACATTAAATATTATCATACAAGAGAGTGTTCAAATCACTTTTAAAATTTATCAGAGGGTTGGGTTAGAAGTGCCACAGATATAAGAATTTTGAAAAATATTAACGGAGTGAACAAACTGCATCAATGATGAATCATATTCAAAAAGAAGATATTAAAAAGGAATAATATCATATTAGCATTCAGGAATGTGTGAGCATAACTGAATGCTAATATTCTTACTTATGGTCATTTATCCTCCCTACCAGCCAAAGTGGATGAAATAGTGACACCAAATTGCACTTCATATCATTGTTATTCAATAGGTATTAAGGAATCGTATCTAGATTTATTACCACAAGACCCCATGGAGTCAAAGACTCATCCGGGAGGTCCTTTTATCACACATACATACAGCTCATCAATTGTGCTTTAAACACACTCAAATTCTCTGGACACTACACTCTCAGGCAAGGCATTCCAATCATTTACAACTCTACACAAAAAAAAACTGCCTCTCACTCCCCTACTCACACCCTCTTTATACAGTTTCCAGGGATGACCTCTGGTTCTCCCCTGACCTCCCACTTTGCAAAGATTCGTCCCAGCTTTGCATCATCTGCAAACAACTGATATCTCCATTCAAATCTTCACCTATATCATTAATATACAAGTTAAACAGTAATGGCCCTAAAACAGACCCCTGAGGCACTCCACTAGTGACTTTCCATTTCCTGGATATCGCTCCCCCATACATAACTTGTTGATATCTATCAGATTGCCAGTCTCCAATCCAATGCACTAATCTAATATCCAACCCCAACTGCTCTAGTTTTACTATCAATTTATCATGAGGTACTCATCAAAAGCCTTTGCGAAATCTAAGTATATTATTGTGTATCCTTCTCCTCTGTCCAAGGAAGCAGTAACTTTATTGCAATAAGTAAGTAGATTACTAAAACAGGACCTCCCTTTAGCAAATCCATGCTGTCCATCAAAGATGGACAGCATCTCTTCACCATTGTTGTCAACCAAAATCTGTATCCTAGTTCTCACAAGTTTCTCCAACAACTTAACCACAACACCTGACAGACAGATAGGCCTGTAATTTGATGGTTGAGTTTGATCACCACCTTTATGAAGCAGCAATCTTGCCCTCCTTCCACTCTTTAGGGACGTGACGGAGTGCAAGACTCATATTAAAAAAATATGTCAAGACAGGTGTCAACTCCATGGCACATTCCTTCAGAATACATGGCGATACATTATCAAGTTCCACAGCCTTATTAACATCTAGTTTACTCAACTCCCCATCATCTACTACTCTGAATCTCTCTCTATATAGTCACAGTCACAAGATTGAAAGACCTTTATGAACTGTTCATTAAGTATCTCCACCACACACTCTGCAACAGCTGTCTTTATACCATTTTCTCATATCAATGTCATCCTTCCATAATCATTCTTTCTTTTTCTGGCTAAATGTCAAAAAAACTCCTTAGGATTCTTTTTGGCTGCATTAGCTAACTGCTGTTCATACCTCTCTTTAGCTACCCTCACCAACCAAGTCACCCTCCTTGCCTGGTCTTTGTAGACTTCATGGAATTGGTTATTTCCACTTCTCTTATGCTGCCTCCACAATGTCATCTTTCTCTGTATCACATGCTTAATCTCTTTATTCATCCATCTCACATTATTTAACCTTCTCGTCCTTGGAATACATTTAGACATTAAATCTGCTAGATAGTTTTTGAAAATCCCCCAAGCTGCATTGATCTCTTCTCCAGCCAACTCCCCATTACTTGTTACACCTGCAAGCTGTCTCGTGAGCTCTCCATAATCACCCCCCCCCCTTGTAATTCCACATATACCCTTTTCTCACAGAGGTCCTCACACTGTTATGCAGACAATGTTATACTTCTAAATAAATCTGCCGCAAGATTCCCTGACTAAATGGAATAACTGTTGTAAGAGATATGATATGAAGGTCAGCAATAACAAGACAAAGACAATGAAAACAGGAAGAATCATTGAAAATGTCAACTGTATTGTGAACGGAGAAACTGTGGAACAAGTAAAACATTTCAGCTACTTTGGCGTGATTTTTTAGTGAAGATGGTAAATTCAATATGGAAATAGACAACAGAATCAACAAAGCTAGTATGGTAGGAAGTCATTTGAATAAATTCATATGGAATAAGAGAGAAATTATCCAAAACACTAAATTATCTGTATACAAAACAGTGTTCAAACCAGTTTTAATGACAATATCATATTAAAAATCAGGATATTTGAAAAGAACTTGACAGGAATGTATTAGAATAGCTAATCTCAGGTAGTATGGTCACTTAAACAGAATGGACGAGGAAAGATTGGCAAAACAAGTGTTCTCTGCCAGGTTGACAGGAAAACGACCCAGAGGAAGACCAAGATATAGGTAGATTGATATGGTACAAAGTGCCTTAGACGAATGAAATATAAGATCTGATAATGTTGGAGTCTTGACAAGTAACAGACTGATTTGGAGGAAAATTGTAGATAGGAAGTTAGTAAGAATGTCAATTTTTCATGTAGTACTATCATATCCTTTACACCCCTTGAGGGTACATGGCAGGAATTTGATGATGATGATGATTAATATACAGCTCAATCTTAAACAGCACAAAATCTATAATACCATTCCTTAAACTTAGTTGCTATTCATGGTCAAACTTCCTTATCATGTAATGCTTTTCCTCAGTCCATCTGACCTCTATGCAAAACAACCACACTTCACCCTGTTACTCACCATTCCATTTGTAACTTTCAGTGATGGTCCCTTATCCTTGCTCTGTTCCACCATATAAAAAAAAATTTCTGTTTCTACCTCAGAATAGTTTAAAAAAGCGTTTTTAATTAGTGTATAGTGTGGTTTTTTTTATCACAAATTGTGCTGCATTTTTTCAGTTTGGATACAAGTGTCCTTCAGTAGTGTTGCTGTTGAAATTTTTTGTTGCTTTTTTGTTCGTACTGATTCTGCTTTTGAAAATGGCATTCATTAAGAAACATACATCAGCAGCACGGAAAGCTTCTGTGCAAAAGTCTGGCTCTGCATTGGATTTTTTGCAGTGAATGTGTTACAAAAATTGCTATATGTATGCACCGAAAAATGTGAAACATTTGTTGACTGTTTGGGTAAACAAGAAGAAAGAAAGCATTAATGTATGTAAAAAGTGTCTTGATAGATTAGAGTGAATAGAAATATAAGCATGCATTGGGACCATAGCAGAAGAACTTAGGCAGGAGTTAGTGAAAATGAAAAGTGAAATAAAACATCTGAAAGAGGATATTAAATATCTAAAGGAGATGATACTGTATGAATGTCGAATAGCTGTGATGAATATGATTTGGGGCCTCCCTCGATGAGTCTAATGACTCCCTGGAGTTGCCCGTAATAATAATAATAATAATATACAACTTGTCATTGATGCTGTTAACTTGTTCATATGCACTGTGATATCTCATCATTCCAATTCTTTCACACATGAAACGGATGCAAGCTAATTTCTACTGATTACCACTATTATTATAATCACCTGCCTTAATCTTTTCCCGAAATCCTTTCTACTAGATACCTCTGCATGTGTATTCATCCCCCAATCAAGATAAAATTATCATTCTCTCTCTCTCTCTCTCTCTCTTATTGGGGACCTGAGGAATGACAATCAGGTCCTCTCATGCCAGTACCAAATCCAAAACCTGAAGCATTTGTCCCTCAATAATTCCAAAAATCCATTCCCACTGTTTTCTCTTCCCAGTTTATACCTCTGTCGTTAGAATCTCCTATAATGACCACTCCTTTTTCTCTTTCCTTCTCCTTCTCCTGAGACTCTTTGTTCCCTAGCCTATAGCAACAGCCCACAAAATATCCTGTCCTGCCCACACCCACCACACACTATATACTCTCAAAACCATTAGTGCCATTTCCCTCCAAATCCTCCACTCTGAGAGGACACAAATAATCGTTTATGAGCAACATTGATTACATTACAATTACATTGCTTATGAGCAATACTCCACCACCACATTTCCCCTTCTTCTCCTGCTAAAATGTACCTTCAAGTAACAGCACTATAGGAAACTAGTAACTTCTGATGTGGTTATACCAATGTATTTGACTTTTTTCACCAGAGTCAGGATATGTCAACAGTTGATGAAAGTAGTTATACTTAGTGTACTGTATTGTATATCAAAAGTAGCTTGTGATCAAGTGTATGTAGAGTAAATCCTGAGAATGACATTCATATAAAAATCTAAACTGAATTTTATTTTAATATCTAATTAAACAAAGTTCTCTAACATGGTAGTGTGTATCTAATATTATTCATAATGAATGCTGATCAAAGTATAACTTTCAAATTGGGTTTTAATCATGCAGACATGGATGTTTGTGATTTGTCTTTACATAAGAAATGGACTTCTTTATTTATTAGAGGCTTGAAATGGCTTGAAAAAGTTATGTTAGGTCTCTAGAGCAGGGTTTGCAGACCATATAAAATATTAATTTAAAAAAAAAACATACACAATTAATAAAAATAACAAAAATCCTTAGCTTACTCCCAGTACTAATAGGTTTACAACCTTTCATGGGCAGGAGTTATAAAAAAAATCACATTAATATCATGTAGCCACACGTATACCTCCTCCCATATAGGAAACCTGTAGGCAAGTGTTTCACCCACTGCTTATTCCCATATTCTTTAATTAACTTTTTTCCATCACATACCATGAAATACAATACAGTGGTACTCTACAAAATATATAAAATATTATTCCCTCCTTCACTCTACTCTCTGTACTCCAGCTTCTCGTGATGTCATCTTCACGAGGATGAAATACACTGATATACTGCTCATTGAATAGTTCAGCTGTATCAGTTCTGCATCAGTTTCATCAACTGGTATCATTCTTCTCTAGTAATTTTTTCTGCTGCTTTCCACATATTGAAGAGCTCAATAGGATTTTTATTACCTTGATTGGCTAATTTCTCATACTGCACTTTTGCCTTTCTTTACCAACTGATTCAGCTTCCTGGCTTAATCTTTGTTCATTTCATGCTAGTGATCATCACCAACATTCATCTCGTGTTGCCTCCACAGTGTCTACTTCTTCCAGATTTCATGCCTAATCTCTTCATTCATCTATTATACTTCCACCTTGTTTAACATTTTCACCTATGCAGTGTTTGTCTCTCTCCTACTCAACTCCTCTTTTTATGCTATCACTCTTAATTTTCTTTTAAGCTTTTCATAATCACCAGCCTTGTAATTCCACATATATCCTTTTTATAGATGCTCTCATATGACTGGCTACAGCCTATGTGATCACTTCATGGTCATTTTCACCAACTGGAGGAGATGATACATTCCATTCACAATCGCATCTCTGATATATATAATCAGATCCAAGGCTTAACCTTTGCATGCCCTCCATTACATATTGCCTAAGACTGTTGTCCCTTAAGAACTCAAGAAATTCATTCTCCTTATCTCCTGACTATCTCTTTATTCTGATCAATATTGCTATAAATGAAATCACTCATAATGATTATCCATTGCTTGCTCATTAAGCCAAGTTGACAATACATTCTTTGTCTCCACCCTCCATAATCCCTGGCCTATTGCAACACCCAACCAAATATCTTATGCTGTCAAACTTCACCATATTCCGGAAAATTATTTATCCTTCTATTTCTATTCCCAACATCACATTCTCCTCAGACAACCAAGTTTCACTTATATCTGGGCATACTGACTCAATCAATGCAACAAACTCAGCTCTCTTGTTTTGAATACTCCTTACATTTGTGTACAAACACAATAATCTTCGTGTGTTTGAGTCCATTTTATCAGCACCAACATTCTCTATTCTATCTGCTCCCTCTCTCTCACCTCTCTCTCTCTCTCTCTCTCTCTCTCTCTTTGGTCTGACCACTCCTGTTTCCCTGATCCTGACTCTGATTTCCATTTCTACCTGTTATCTTTATTATTATTATTATTATTATTATTATTATTCAGGCCTCCAAGGAGTCAAAAGACTCATCGAGGAAGGTCCTTCCTAAGACATAAAGTCTGTCAAGTCTCACTGAGGGGAGGTCCCCCCCTGAGAAACACAAAGTCTATCATACCACTCTTTAAATTCACTGACCGTTTTGGCTCCCACCACTCCATCAGGCAATGCATTCCACGGTTCAACCACCCTCCACACAAAGAAACCACTCCTTACCCTCTTGCTCACAGTTTCCTTTCGTAACTTCCAGGGATGGCCTCTTGTCATCACTCCTTCCCGCTGATCAACCAAGCGAAAGAACTCCCTAGTGTCAACCCTGTAACCACCTCTCAACAGTTTAAAAGTCTCAATCATATCACCTCTCCTTCTTCTATCCACCAAACTCTGCAGTCCACATTCTCTCAGTCGATCCTCATAACTATCCTTGTACAGTCCTGAAACCATCTTTGTCATCCGTCTTTGTATCCTTTCCACAGTTAATTTATCCCCTTCAAATCCTGGGGACCAAATCTGAGAACAATAGTCCAAGTGTGGTCTGATCAGAGACTTATACAACGGAATGATAACCCTCTTATCTCTGCAGGTCAGTGTCCTTCTCATAATAGCAGCAATCCTCTGTGTTACCTTCACCACCTTTGCAATATGTCCCATAAACTTCAGGTTTCTATCAATCATCAACCCCAGATCTCTTGTCTCCCCTACTTCCTCCAGTATAACTCCTCCCATAGAGTATGCAGCATCCCATCGATGTTTCCCAAACCTCAAGACCTTACATTTTGCTGCATTAAACTGACATCCCCATTCATTTGCCCATCTATCTAGCTTATTTAAATCCTCTTGCAGGGCTACCACATCTGCACTATTACTAATAATCCTTCCCAGCTTCGCATCATCTGCAAACAACTGAATATCCCCCTGCAATCCACTGGCTATGTCATTGATATAAAGGTTAAACAATATAGGTCCTAGTACTGAGCCCTGTTGGACCCCACTTGTAACCCTGTGCCTCCTGGAAACTGCTCCACCATACACAACTCTCTGATACCTATCAGACAGCCAATCCTGAATCCAGTTGACCAATCTGACATCCAGACCCATGTGCTGCAACTTAAATATCAGCTTATCATGTGGCACCCTGTCAAATGCCTTCACCAAGTCTAAGAAAATTGCAGTATATGCCTTTCCCTCATCTAATGTTCTTGTAACTTTATTATAAAAGGCTAGCATATTGCTAAAACAAGAGCGTCCTTTCACAAATCCATGTTGATTCTCACAGATAACATTACCCTCATCTGCCCAATGCTGTACACGGTCCCTCACTACTTTCTCCAAGATCTTAACAACTACTGATGACACACAGAACTGGCCTATAATTAGACACTTCCAGTCTGTTACCACCCTTATGCAATGGCACTATCTTACCTTCCTTCCATTCCCTGGGCACCTTTGCCAAAGCCAGACTTTCATTGAAAAGCCACGTTAAAGGTACTGCCAATTCCCTAGCACATTCTCTCAAAACTCGTGGCGAAATACCATCCAGTCCCACAGCTTTACTGACATCCAGAGTACTCAGTATCTGAAACACACTCTCCTCCTGTACCTCCAGACCTCGTACCAGTTCTATCCCTCTAGCATTAACACTGACTCCTCTAGGATGAAATACTCCAATAAAGTGTTCATTGAACAATTCCACTATGTCCTCTGCATCAGTCACTCTATTCCCATTTTTATCCCACAATATCATTCTTCCACAGTCATTTCTCCTCCTACTGGCCACATAGCTAAAAAATTCCCTAGGATTTTCTTTGGATCTTAGGGCCAATCTCCTCTCATATTCCAGTTTCACTTTCCTTACCACACTAGTCACTCTTCTGGCCTGTGTCTTATATTCCTCATGCATCTCTTCACCTATCTCCTTATATCTCTTCCATAGCCTCTTTTTCGCATGCAATTCCTGTTTAATATTGTTTGTCATCCACTTTACTCCAAATTGCGTCCTCTTCTTCACTCGTGGTATACAACTTACCATTGCTGATAACAAATATTCTTTCACAATTTCCCACGCACTGGTGATATCCCGGCCTTCCAATTCCTCCCTCCATGAAACTTCCCGAAGTTGACGTCTAAGACTATTATAATCACCTGCCTTATAATTCCACATAAGTTCCCGTCTCTTTGATACTCCTGCATGTCTATTCATTTTCCAAGTCAACACCATATGGTCACTCTCTCCAACTGGTGGGAGAGACGTCAACTCAGTTATTGTCAACTCTTCTGATGCTATAACCAAATCCAAAATTTTTGAACCTCTTGTTCCCTCTGTTACATGTTGCCTAAGACATTTGTCCCTCAAGAATTCTAGAAATTCCATTCCCCTATTGCTACATGCATCTTCCTCTCTCCAATTTATACTACTGAAGTTAAAATCTCCCATAACAATCATTCTTCTTGCACTTGCCAAACTTAGCTGTCTAAACATCTCCTGGTCCCCATCCTCTGTGCTCCTGGGTCTGTAGCAACACCCCACTAAATATCCTGTCTTGCCTACCTCTACCTCACACCATACGCTCTCAAAATCATTTGTCTCACTTCCCTCCAAATTCTCCACTCTTAGAGGACATCTTTATGCATTCGATCATCTTATGTGGCTGCAAACACATCTTCAGTTTCATATCCATCTTCCTCCTGTTGTATAATCCATTTTGTTGTGCTATTCTACTTCACAAGTAGACTCATCATTTATTACATTAAATTCTTGACTCTGTGCCTTCTCAGAAAACAATAGACTTTCTAAATGCCCAGCACCAAGCCCATTCAAATGTAATCTATCAGCTTTAAACCATTCCAACTTTCCTTCAAATTCACTCCGCAGATTTACAAATTGAACCCCCTTGGCCTCGCACGACTCATCTATTTTACTATTCATTATCTCTACTCTATTTTTCAATTCGCTATTGTCATATCTGGGCAACACACTTATTACACTTCTAATAACACTGTTATTCTTTACCTGCCATAACAACTTCCTCAGGTCTCTATCAACATTATTTTTTTCCCCAACTAAGTTATTTGTGCCCATGACTACCACTAATTTTTATGTCTGGTCTTCCCTCTTCTGCACTGCATTAGTTATTTGTTTCATTGTTCTACCAGGAAAGCATGTTTTGCACACTTTATTAGCAATCACAAATCTAATGATCGAGTCCCCACACAGTGATATATGGCTATCCTTTGACTCCTTCTTCATAATATTAACGTCCTACTTCTCATTATCATCAGCTAATCTCTCTCTCCTTTAGATATTTAATATCCTCTTTCAGATGTTTTATTTCACTTTTCATTTTCACTAACTCCTGCCTAAGTTCTTCTGCTATGGTCCCAATGCATGCTTATATTTCTATTCACTCTAATCTATCAAGACACTTTTTACATACATTAATGCTTTCTTTCTTCTTGTTTACCCAAACAGTCAACAAATGTTTCACATTTTTCGGTGCATACATATAGCAATTTTTGTAACACATTCACTGCAAAAAATCCAATGCAGAGCCAGACTTTTGCACAGAAGCTTTCCGTGCTGCTGATGTATGTTTCTTAATGAATGCCATTTTCAAAAGCAGAATCAGTACGAACAAAAAAGCAACAAAAAATTTCAACAGCAACACTACTGAAGGACACTTGTATCCAAACTGAAAAAATGCAGCACAATTTGTGATAAAAAAAACAACACTATACACTAATTAAAAACACTTTTTTTTTATCACAGCTCAAATCTACTCGTACGTTCACTCATTGCACTAGAAACTCATGCAATGGAAAATAATTAAAATAAAATAAAATAAAAAAATATAAGTATTTTAAAAATCACCATCAGAGTATAAGTAAGACAAGAAATATTCAGTAAAATTCCTCATTAATTAAATTAATAAACTGTGTTATATGTACTATAAAATAAAAATAAAATAAAAAATTTGGAATTAATAGCAGATTATTATTATTATTATTAAACACGACCTCATGAAGTCAAAGAGTCATCTGGGAGGTCTTTTTATCACATACACATCTCATCATACCGTGTCTTGAACACACTCAAACTCCTTGCAGACACCACACTCTCAGGCAAGGCATTACAATCATTCACAACTCTGCACGAAAAAAACCTGCCTCTCACTCCCCTACTCACACCCTCTTTATACTCCATAATCCCTTATTTTTATTATTATTATTATTATAATATTATTATAATAATAATTATTATGGGAATTACTATGGGAATTACCATAGAATTACTATGGGAATTATTATTATAATAATAATTCCCATAGAGTGAATAATCAAAGGCCATCAGATATCATCAAATTCAGACAATATAAAAATGTCTCAAAGCTTTCTTTTATGTAAACATTCCATAAGGAATCTATTCTTTTATAAGAGCTTGGTTTTCTTCTATTTTTCATCTCTACTATTCTGTGCTTAGTAGAGACGGCATGATCAACAAAGTCAGATTAGTTTCATAGTACTCAGTATAAGGTTTATTTTCTTCATGGTGGAAAGAAGAGTAGATAAATCTGATACTCCAGAGTAAGACCAGCCACATGAGCTAGGGATCTGGAAAATTAAGTGGAGGAAGTTTGTCTTTAGGTAAAGAAAAGGAAGGTTGAAATCTACCTGACAAGACACAAGAAAACCTCAATGTTAAGCTGGCTCAGAATGAATAAAAGAAAAATAACAAAAATTATAAAGATTAATAAAAACAGAAAAATTTCTTACCCACCCACAGTATAGTTTCCAACTATTATTTTAATAACTAATATAGCCTACTCTCGTTTAGGAGTGCCCTTTTTTTTTTTACAATGTCATTGGCTCTTTCATTTATTGATGTGTTATAAAACTAATATATGAAGAATAAAATAGGAGGAAAATTTGGACATACTTTTTGGATGTTGTTTTCTGTCTCCTTATCCTGACGATGTGCCTTCATATGCTGTTAAACTATTAAAGGAAGGGTTTTTGTGTGTGTGTGGGGGGGGATGGAGGTAAAGTAATGTGCGGAAATTATTTGAAAAAACTTGGTTTTTTTTATATATGTATAATATTATTATTATTAAGGGTGGATAGAGTAATAATATTACTCTACCCACCCTTAAGGGTGTAAGGTATGGCTAGTAGGGGTAGCACCTCTACCTGCTCAGCAGTCACATCCAAATATTTGATGGCTGGGTGGAATTGGTCCCTACTGCTCATGAAACTCTCACTTATGGCTCCAAGTAGCTGGTAGAGTGCACCAGTGGCCACACACTGGGACCGTGCGTTGACTGGCATGCAAAACTAAGTGAGGTTATCAGATGACCAAAATTTAATTTGACAATGGTAATGAAGGCATGACAGCAAACTATGTGATATAGTCTAGGCACACTCTGAGACAACACAGAGATGTGGCCAGTCACAGTGGAAGAGACAGGAACCTCACCATGTAACCTTCTCTCATAAACCATGAAACAGAGAACGATGTCAGATTTAAGCAATAGAAACAAGGTTGGACCCTCTGCAACTTTTGTCTCTTGGAAACATTACAGGGAAGAAGAGAAGGAAACTGGAGAACGTAAGACAGTTACTATGAAAATAGCATATGACCAAGATACCTTAAACCCTTCAGGGAGGATATATCCTGATTCTTCATGTCTGAAAACCAAGAATCTTCTCTTAAGGCTTGCAACTTGGAATGTAAGGACCTTATATGAAGCTGGGAAGTTAGATAACCTTATACAAGAACTTGAAGCAATGAAAATTGACCTTGCTGGTATCAGTAAAGTCAAATGGACTAATAGTGGAAAAATAAACAGAAGGAGCCATTCAATTATATACTCGTGTGGAGACAATCATAGGAATGGAGTAGCATTTATACTAAAAAATAAGATTGCGCAATCCTTACTTCGATTTTGGCCCATAAGTGACAGGATAATTGCATTAAAAACTGCAGCCTATTTTATGTTGTAGTGAGGGAGAGTGTCTTCTCCTTTTTATATTTTTAATATTAAATTTAATATTTTTATTGTCCAAATATATGCACCTACTTCTGATTACCCAGATGTAGAATGTTTCTATGAAGGCATTCAAAATGCACTTAACAATGGTAAATCAGATGGCATAACTATCGTTATTCCCATAACTTTAGCTTAAACTTAACCATAACTTAAAGCCTACTTTAGCATTTTGATGCTAAAGTAGGCTCAGAAAAGATCTCTTCCTGTTCGAAACCAGTGCATAGGACATAGAAATCCAAGAGGAGAAAGATTAATACAGTTTCGTAAAGAAAACAATCTGGTAATAACAAATAAATGCTCCTAGAAGTCTTTACACATGGAAAAGTCCTGGAGAGCTAGGAACCAGATTGACTATATAATGATTAAAAAAAGATTCCAGAATAATATCTTACAAGCTAAAACATACCCAGGGTCTGATATTGGATCAAACAACAACCCTGTGGTCATTAAAGCAGCAATAAAATTAAAGAAAACAATGAAACCTCTAAACATAGAAAAATATGATTTTGGCTCCCTTAAAAATCAAGAAATACAAGATAAATTTTTAAAGGAACTGGCACAATCCACTACTGTTAACATTCCTAGGGTAATGTTAACAGCAGTGGTAATTTAGGTATTTATATATAGTAATTTAGGGTAATGATACTTGATTCCACCAAGTATCATTAACCTAAATTTGAGATTGAGGATATATGGCAGAAATTTAAAGCAGGCATAAAAAAAAAAAGCCAGTAAAACAAACAATTCCCAAATTTGAGAAGAAAATGAGTAAACTCTGGATGAATGATAAGATACTGAAAATGATGGAGGAAATAAAGAAACACAAAAATCGTCCTGAATACAAGAACTTTAACAAGGAGATCAAGAAAGAATGTGGGATTGCAGAACTATAGCTGAACAACAGATACAAGGAAATTGAACTTTTGGACAAAAAGCATAAAACCAGAGAACTTCATGAAAAAGTAAGGGAGCTAAATAGCAAATCTTGCAAAAGGGTAGGCTCTCATTGCATTGAAGATACCAGTGGAAACATCCTAATAGAGTAATACAAAATAAGGGATAGATGGGTAGAGTGTTCAAAGGAACTCTACAATCATGATAGAATAGATAAGCCATTGCAAGAAGATTTGGAGAGGCCTACTATTCTTACCTGGGAAGTAACAAATGCCATTAGGAAACTGAAACCGGGAAAAGCTCCAGGAATGGATGGAATTATGGCAGATTATCTAAAAGTTTTAGATAATAAGGCTATAATATTATAGTACCTCCGTAGCGCAATTGGAAGAACGACAGTACATTGTGCCCTTTGATTAGAAAAGGCCTAAGTTCGATTCTCATCGTGATGAGAGGAATCTTTATATGGACTTTTTCAATTGAAGGTGAATTAGCTGATCTCATAGGGTTTTTCATCCCACATACAGACAAATCGGCCCTTCAGAACACATGCAATTTACAGACAAAAAATACTAGCTGTGATGGCAATGGGCAGTAGATGGCATTGATGTAGGTGATTGGTAGTTGAGGTTTTGTGTAGTTGTGGAGATGGAGAGTTGTACATTAGGTGTCCTCCCGCAATGAGTCTTCGGACTCCTTGGAGGTGTCATGAATAATAATAATAATAAGAAGAAGAAGATCACTGACTGACATATGTAACAAAACATATGAAACTGGACATCTGCCAAAAGATTTTAAGCACTCGACGTTCCTACCAATACCTAAAAAATCGAAGACAATCAGACAATTATAAGAATTTAAAGGAGTCAGCATATGAGGCAGTAATAACATAAACAATTTAAGATATGTAGATGATGCAGTACTGCTAGCTGAAAATAAAAAAAAAAATCTTCAAAACCTACTAGAAGAGACGCTGAAATTAAGTGAAAAATAAGGACTTAATTTCAACTTCAAAAAAACCAAAACCATGCTGTAACAAGAGAAAAAGGGAAAATGCCCAATATAAATATTAAGATCAGAGGAAATACTTTAGATCAAGTAGAGAGTTATATATATTTGGGTCAACTAATTACAGCGAATGGAAAGTGTGATAAGGAAATATTAAGAAGAATAGAAATTGCTAGATCAACTTTCATTAGCATGAAAAGCATTCTGACCTCAAGGGAAATTCACACAAATACAAGAATTAGGCTGTCCAAATGCTATCAACACTGCTATATGGAGGAGAAACCTGGACAATATCAAAATATTGTGAAAATAAACTAAAAGCGTTTGATATGTGAATCTTCAGAAGAATTTTTAGAATCCCATGGACTGCCAAAAAAACTAATTTAGAAATATTAAAGATGATTGAAGAAGATAGGACTCCGTTGAAAACCAAAAAAAGGAAAATCACCTACCTTGGTCACATACTAAGGCATAAATCCCTACAAAAAATTTCTAGAAGAAATAATACAAGGAAAAAGAAGATGAGGAAGACAAAGAACAGATTGGATGGGAAATTAAGGAACTGAAATTTTTCAGGGAATCTAGGAGACTAGATTATGTCAGGGAATCTTGCAGACTACAGGTTTCAAAGACAATGAAAATAGGCAGAATCGTTGAAAATGTCAACTGTGTTATGAACGGACAACCTGTGGAACAAGTAAAACATTTCAGCTACTTAATCACGATTTTTAGTAAAGATGGTAAATTCAATATGGAAATAGACAACAGAATCAACAAAGCTAGTATGGTAGGAAGTCATTGCAATAAATTCATATGGAATAAAGAGAAATTTGTCAGAACACTAAATTAGCTGTATACAAAACAGTGGTCAAACCAGTTTTAACTTATGGTTCTGAGAGCTGGGTCAGAAGTAAAACACTTGACCAAAGATTAGAGACTGCAAATATGAGAGTCCTGAGAAAGATTAGGGGTATGAACAGATGGCATCAATGGCAGTATCATATTAAAAATGAGGATATTAGGAAAACTTGATATTGTCAGCATCCAGGAATGCGTTAGCAGAGCTAATCTCAGGTGGTATGTTTACATAAACAGAATGGATGAGGAAAGATTAGCAGAACAAGTGTTCTCTGCCAGGTTGGCAGGAAAACGACCCAGAGGAAGACCAAGATATAGGTGGATTGATACCGTACAAAGTGCTTTAGACGAATGAAATATAAGATCTGATAATGTTGGAGTCTTGACAGGTAACAAACTGATTTGGAGGAAAATTGTAGACAGGAAGTTGGTAATGATGTAAATTTTAAAATGAAAAAATTATATCATTACTAACTTCCTATCTACAATTATCCTCCAAATCAATCTGTTACTTGTCAAGACTCCAACATTATCAGATCTTATATTTCTATGGTCTAAGGCACTTTGTACCATATCAATCCACCTATATCTTGGTCTTCCTCTGGGTCGTTTTGCTGCCAACCTGGCAGAGAACATTTGATTTGCTAATCTTTCCTCGCCCATTCTGTTTAGGTGACCATACCACCTGAGATTAGCTCTGCTAATGCATTCCTGGATGCTGACAAGGTCAAGTTCTTTCCTAATATATTAGTTTTTAATATGATATTGCCATTGATGCCATCTGTTCACGCCTATAATCTTTCTCAGGATTCTCATATCTGCGGTCTCTAGTCTTTGGTCAAGTGTTTTACTTCTGACTAAGCTCTCAGATCCATAAGTTAAAACTGGTTTGAACACTGTCTTGTATACAGCTAATTTAGTGTTCCGACTAATTTCTCTCTTATTCCATATGAATTTATTCAATTGACTTCCCACCATACCAGCTTTGCTGATTCTGTTGTCTATTTCTATGTTTAATTTACCATCTTCACTAAAATTTGTGCCTAAGTGGCTGAAATGTTTTACTTGTTCCACAGGTTCTCCATTCACAACACAGTTGACATTTTCAGTGATTTTGCCTATTTTCATTATCTTTGTCTTTTTATTGCTGACCTTCATACCATATCTATTACAACAGCTATTCAATTTAGTCAGAGAATCTTGCAGACTTGTAGCAGATTTATTTAGAAGTATAACATCATCCACATAAAGCAAAGAGCTGACATTAACATCTCCAATTTTGATATTATGTTTAATACCACTTTCCTTCAAAATGTGATCCATATAGATAATGAATAACAGAGGGGATAATGCACATCCTTGTCTCACACCAGATTTAACATTAAACCATCTTCCTGTACTTCCTTCAATTCTAACTGCTGACTTACAACCCAAATAAAGACTAAGTATTGCTTGATATAATGCCCCATTGACACCATATAACTGCAGTGTATTGAATAGCTTCTCTCTTGGTACCTTGTCATATGCCTTTTCCAAATCGACAAAACTTAAATACAGATCTTTGTTATATTCCCATGCTTTCTCGACTATTTGTCGTAAAGTGAAGATCTGATCCTCACAGCCTCTGTTTGGCCTGAATCCAGCTTGTTCTTCACCAAGCTTTTCTTCCACAATTCTTCTCAACTGTTTCTCAAGTATACTTGCATAGATCTTGCCAGGAACACTCAGTCTGAATGTGAGAATTACAGTACCTCTGTAATTCTCACATTCAGTTTTATTTCCCTTTTTATATATGGGTACTATGAGAGCTCTACTCCAGTCATCGGGAATTCGTCCCTCTGTCGAGGCTTTCTGAACTATGCAGTGCAGCTACCATAAGACTCTTATACCACCATACTTCAGCATTTCTGGTCGAATATCATCTACTCCAGCTGCCTTTTCACATTTCAAGCCTTTGATGGCTTTTTCTACTTCAAATATGGATATGTATTCCTACCTGCATGCCTGGTCAGTGTTTTTTACCACTGTGCTGTCATCACTGCTTGTTTGATTTAGCAGTTTTTCAAAGTAATTACTCCATACTTCAAGGATATCTTTTTCTCCTGTTTTCATGTCACCTTTATCATCTCTAACTCCTTTTTACAGCACTCTTTTCTCCATTCCTAAGCTTCTTCAACAACCTCCAGAATATTTTGCCACCTTCTTGATATTTATTTTCTATATTCTTGCCAAAGTCCTCCCATGACTTTTGTTTAGCTAGTTTTACACACTGTTTAGTATTCTTGCATTTGCCTCTATATTCTCTAAGAGCACAAGCTGACTTATTTGACAGGAACTTTTGGTATGCTTTCTTCTTTTCCTTCACTGCCTCTTTAACTTCTTGTGTCCATCAGGGAGTTCTGATTTTTTTATCCTTGCAGACAACATCACCACATGCCTCTCTGGCAGAATCAATCAGTGTTTTCTTCAGAGTTTGCCACTGAATCTCCAAGGTTTGATTCCAGTTCTCAAACTCTTTCAATAATCTTTCTTCAATAATCTTTGTGTATTTTAGTCTACAGTTCACATCTGAGAGCTGCTCAACTTTTATTCGCTTTAAAACATTTTTGCATGTTATTCTTTTCAATATGAAATTCAATTTTATCCTGCTCAAGACTAAATAGTGATCACTTCCAATTTCAAATCCTCTGTCCACTCTGGTGTCCTGCACCAGGGAGAAAACATCACTATCAACAATAACATAGTCAATGAGACTTTTCTTATTCATAACCTCTTCTCTCCATGTGAATTTGTGCACATTTTTATGTTGGAACATGGTGTTAGTAATAACCAGTCCATGTCCTGAGCAGAAATCCAACAGATATTTGCCATTATTATTAGCTTTGGTCTTTTCTCCAGATTTTCTCAAAATATTTTTATATGTCTCACAATCATTTCCTACTCTGCTATTGAGATCCCCAATAAGGACCAACTTTTCCTTTTTCAATGTGTCAGTTGCTTTTTCTAAAGCCTCAAAAAATTCCTCCACTTCTACCTTAGTAGAACCTTCTGTGGGACCATAGGTACAAATAAGTCTCATTGTCCAGTTCTCCATTCTCATATTTGCCCACATTACTCTACTTGAGACTGACTGCCATTCAAGAAGATTAGCCTCGTATTTTGTGTTGAATACTATGGCTACTCCTTCTTTTCCTTGATTGTCATTGCCTGAATATAACATTTTGTATTTATTGCTCAGAAAGATCTCATCTGTTTTGGTCTTTTTTGTTTCAGTCACCCCTATTATGTCGATCTGGCTTATCTAATTCCTCAGCTAGCTCCATTTCTTTGCCATTCAGGCTTCTTACGTTGATAATAACGATCTTTAACTCTGGTGATGTTGAGTTGGGGTTTCTTTTTAGATTTGTTTCAGTAGCTGACTTTTCACTGTTCGCCCTGGTTCCCTGGCGAAAACAACGGGGACCTTGTTTAACTGGGCGATGCCCCAGCCGGCATGAAATTTTGTCATGTTGTACTATCATTTTTTATTTTAGTTTAACCAATAAGAATACAATTTGGTCGGCTAAATCCCAAATTGCCAGCCCATCCTCGTTCGTTCAGTATCCAAGTAGATACCCAACAGGGTGCACCACGAGAAGGTGAGGATTGGACATTAGGTCAGAAGCCGTGGTTGGTTCTCCGCATTCCTTTAAAGGCTATGTGGAGGTCTCCTCTCAGTTATACAGCTTTGACCCTTAAGCACCCCTCCTTTACACCACTTGAGGGATATACCAGGAATTTGATGATGATGATGAGATCATTGGAGAAGATAGGACTCTGTTGAAAACCATTAAAAAAAAAGGAAAATCACCTACCTTGGTCACATACTAAGGCATGAATCCCTACAAAAAACACTTCTAGAAGGAATGATACAAGGCAAAAGAAGATGAGGAAGACAAGGAACAGATTAGATGGGAAATATTAAGGACTGGACCTTTTTGTCCTATGAAGAATGCAAAAGAGGAGCACTAAACCATACATGGTGTAAGCTCATGGTAGTGAACCTCGTGGAAGGAGTTGACATCTGACAAGACAAGACCAACCCTTAATAATATTAAAGGTGGGTAGAGTAATTCTCATGAGGAAAGATTTGAGTTGCAGAAGTTTCGAATTTTTTATGAGGAGATATGATAGAAATGTATAATTTACTGAAAAGATTTTTTAGGATTGACTAGTGAGATAAAAGGAGTTATCACTGGAAATTGAGAAAGCATGTGGTTAGCATGGCCCATGAGGAGACTAGATTCTTCTCTTGAACATGGGCATTTGAGTGAAATTGTTTACTAGAGTCTGTTGTGAGTGTTTATAAGTAAGTGCATTGAACGAGGGGATGTAACAGATGGAAGTTTCCATAATTGCAAAGAAGGTTTCCATACAATAAAAAAAAAACAATAATAAAATCTCTCCCAGTACCATTAGCAAGTAGTTGTATAGGATTATGGTGAATATAAGTCAATTTTTTATATTTATAGGTGTATGCAAGTAGAATGAATTGGTGTGCATTCTATTTGCACACCTATGCATCCTACTGTGTGTGTGTTGCATGTGTTGTATGCATGTGAATGAATTTAATATATGTCATGATAGATATGTTGCTGTTTAATGGAGATCTCCCATAATCTGTAGATTTATTTTAATGACACATCATTTGTGCGCATTACTATCACCAAGTTCATTTTCGTCCCATGAATTCTCCATTTGGATGTGCTAGGGTTTTTCCTCTTGGGAACTTATGTTTTTCATACTGTAAAGCAGGCAAACCAGTGATTAGAACACACACAATTAACAGACAAAATACACTGGCCTCATAGCCTGTGTTGCTTCAGCCATAAATTCAAATAAATAAAACCTAACCAATCCCATGAATTTTCATCTTACTTTCCTAAATGAAACTGAATACGTTTAATTTGATATTTCAAAACCTTCTCTAGACACTTAGAAAAGTCATATGTATACAGAAGAGTGGAACAGAATTTTTGAATTAATGAATGCTGGTAAGTTAGTGGTATATGTTGCCTAAATGAGTAGTGAATACACCTGTTATTGAATGTGCTTAATGCAAAATGTAATAAGTACTGCAACTATGGTATTATACCAGTACAGCAAAATACTCTTAGAATAATATTATTTTCTCTTTCTTCTTCTAGCTTATCCCACTTAAGTAGGGTCGCTGTTCTTAATGTGTTTCCTTCACATCCTCTTGTCTTGGGCTGTCACCACATCCAAGTTCTTCATCCTCAGGTCTTCTTCTATCAGCTTCCTCCATCTCTTCTTTGGCTGCCTGTGCTGCTTTCTCCTCCCCTGCACATCCATCTGCATGATCTTTCTTCCCACATACACTTCCTCCCTCATCATGACGTGACCAAACTCTCTCAACCTTGCCTCCTGTATCTTTGCTTCTAAGTTCATAACTTCCACCATTTCCTCTTATATAATCATTTCTCAGACGATCCTTTCTGGTCACTCCCACATCCACCTAAGATTCTCAACTCTGCTACCTCCATGTATATTTTATGTCCTGTATATTTTTCTTAGAATAATATTATTACAACTATTAAAATAAAATAGTTTTATTTTATAATTCAAAATAAAGTTGGTCAATTTAATATTCTCTGAAAAGTTTATTCTTCTTGTTTTGTAGCAACTTTACCAACAGTTTCCACTTTGGAAACTACTACTAGTTCTTCAGTATCATGTAAAAATGACCAGTTTTCCTGTGATAATGGAGCTACTTGCATTAATATGACTGAAGTTTGTGACTTTTACAAGCAATGTCAGGATGGATCTGATGAATCTAAATGTGGTAAGCAAGTTTATATACACCTCCAAATCAAAAAATTATAATAACCAAAGAAAATATGTTGAATGATTTGCAATTCTAATTTATTGCATAGAAAATAATTATTACCAAATATGAATCAGCATCTAAATCTATGTACTTGGTAGATTATATAACCATGTAAATCTATAAAAATGTAATATAAATTATAAGAAAACTGTTATTTGAAAACATTCACAAAATTAGAATAATTTTTAATGTGGTTCAAAATATTAGAATATTCCACATTTTTCTGATTGGTTTTGAGGAGATCATAGAAATAGCATATATTTTAGTAGCTGCAGGACTAACTTGTGTGTGTGAAGAATTGTTTGCATGTGGATTTCGGTTGATCATTTGATAAACATGGGTGGAACGAGTGACATATCAGAAGCTAAGAAGTTTCGTGTGGTGTCTCTATACAAAGAAGGCCAAACTCAACAGTTTATAATTAAGAAATTGAAATGTTCTCAAGCAAGTTTAAGTAGAGTATTGAAACAGTATTTAATAATCAGACTTTTCAAAATAATCACTGCAATAGCTCTTGAAAGGTAATAACTACATCAAGAAATGAAGGAGATTATGAAGAAAAACCACTTACAAAAGTATAAGGTACTTTCACAGGAGACGGAAAGAACTAGGTATCAATGTGTTTGAATCTATGACGTTGAGAAGACTTCACAATTTGGGTTTTAAATCATTATTATTATTATTATTATTAAACAAGACCTCATGGAGTCAAAGACTCATCTAGGAGGTCCTTTTATCTCACACACATCTCATCATACCGGGTCTTAAACACATTCAAACTCCTTGCAGACACCACACTCTCAGGCAAGGCATTCCAATCATTCACAACTCTGCACGAAAAAAACCTGCCTCTCACTCCCCTACTCACACCCTCTTTATACAGTTTCCAGGGATGACCTCTGGTTCTCCCCTGATCTCCCACTATTCGCTGTAGAACTTCTCCACCATTGATCCTATAGCAACCCCTTACCAACCTGTAGGTCTCTATCATATCTCCCCTCTTCCTTCTCTCCACTAGTCTCTGCAAATTACATCTTTTCAATCTTTCCTCATACTCGACATTCCAGAGGTCAGAAACTACCTTAGTCAGTCGCCTTTGGACCCTTTCCAACATCTCCTCATCCTTCTGAAAACCAGGTGACCAAATCTGGGCACAATAGTCCATGTGTGGCCTAATCAAAGCCTTATACAATGGAACAAGAATCTCCCTACTTCTACACGTCAGTGTCCTCCTCATCATTCCCAGAAGTCTTTGTGTTGTCTTCACAATTTTGGCGATCATGTGTGCCTAAGACAAAATGTGTTATCTTGGAAGAAGTGGAGCAAGTAAGGGCTCTTGTGATGATTTTAGATAAACATTTGAAGTTTAGAGGACATATTGCTAGAGTTGTCAATATGTCTTTATGAGTTACAAATGAGTAGAATAGATTTGAGAGACGTATGGAGCTGTATAAAAAAAAAAAAGAGCTATATTTAAATAGATTGGTATAAGTCCACTGGAGAAGCTGCTGCTGCCAGAGAGAGAGAAATGACTAAAGTGAATGGAAGATCTGAAGAAGCAAGGTGATAGAGGTGACATCGAACAGCAAGTAAGTAGGGTAGTAGAACTTGTGAATGTTCAGGTGAGTGGCAATTGTGAAGACAATTGTGAAGAAAATAAAAGGAACAGGGAAATGGGGGAGTCAAGTTGGACAGGAGACATTGTATGTGAGGAATGGTTGATGTATACAGGATCAGATGTATGTGTGTAGAAGAGATCTGAGGAGAAGTGTAAGTTCAGTGATGATTAAAATAGGTGGCCAAGGGTGGTGGTGGAGGAATGGCAGAGTCACATCTGAATAGTGGGATTGGGGAAGGTTATTGAACCAGAAATAAGCTAGTATATATGTTTACAAATGCCAGAAGTATTCAAAATGAAGGAAATTAAATTCTATCATTAATAGATCATATTTGCCCCAAAATTATTGGAATAAGTGAAACATGGCTAGATGACAATGACATTCTGACAGGAATAGAGATGAATGGATATCATGTTTTTCATGAGGATAGGCAATAGAAGTGGGGGGGGGAAGAAATGCTGTTGATGGTAGCAGAAGAGTAATCTCCATCTAAGGTGGAGATAAAGTTGGTGATCAGTGGGAGTAGTTTTGAATCTGTATAATATGAGGTGTAAGTGAGCAGAATAAAATATCTAATTAGGTGTTGCTACAGACCTCGTAATGTGGAGGGTAGTGAGAAGGAAATGTATAATCAAATAACTCTACCTAATAAGAAAAGTACCTAATACATAACATTATGGGTGATTTTAATTATGGTAATATAGATTGGAATGAAGAGATAGCATCTGAGAACAATCAGAATGGATTCCTTGAGTTTTTGCAGGTTTGTAGGCAGTACTTAGCAGAGGATACATGTGGATTAAGGGTGTTGGATTTGATTATCATATCAGAGGATGGTATTGTAATTGATTTGTTGTCTCTCCCTCCAGTTGTTGAAGTGATCATGAGGGTGATTACTTGGGTGGTGGCCACCAGTCATATGAGGATTTCTGTGAGAAAGGGATATATATATATATATATATATATGGAACTATAAGACTGGTGATTTTGACAAGGTCAGGAGACAACTTGCAGATATATCATTGAATTGAAAAGCAAGGAGATCAATGCCGCTTGGAATCCATTCAGGAATTGTCTGCTAGACAATGTTTGAATGCATTTCAAATGTCAGGAGGTTGAATAAGGTGGGTGTATAACAGATAAATGAAAAGGAGAAGCATGCAATTTGGAAGAAGGTATTATGAAGGCAGCATAAGATGAGTGGTGGTGATAGTTGGTTGCAAGAAGAGAACAAAGAGCAAGCAAGAGTGGTAATTCGTTTGTAAGGTTAGCAAAAGTGCAGTATGATCAGTGATTAGCTAATGAGGCTAAAAGGAATCCTCAGGAGTTTTTTATTTATTTATTTATTTATTTATTTATTTTTAGTAATATATGTGACAAGTTGAAAAAAAGGATGATACTGGTTGGAGAGAATGGTAGAATGATAAATATTGAGGAGGAAATATTGATATACACTAGAGATGTTAATTAATCAGTTCATAAAGGTATTTCTTCCTCATGAAAGTGACATCATGCAGAACTTAAGAGCAGTAGGAAAGGAGGAGAAGCCACTGTTCGTGAATGAACAGGAGGTGTATGCAAAATCGAATAAACTTGATATCAATAAAGCCTTAGGGCTTGGTGATTTATCACTGCATGTCTTGAAGGAATGTTCCAGGTGGTTATGAGCAACTTTATCTTACCTCTTTAACTTAAGTCTTAGATTTGCATAAGCTGCAAAGGAGTGGAAAGAGGACAAGATTGATCTGCTTCATAAAAGGAGTAACTTATAAGGCTTCAAATTACAATCTGTAATTTGTCTGAAGCTGTGTTAAAGATGTCATAGAGGCTAGTGAGATCCCAGATTCAGAAGTGGGTTGATAAGAACAGCATTGTCTTTGATGGACATCAAGGGTTTGCTAAAGGAAGATCGTGTTTTAGCAATCTTCTCACTTACTGTGACAAGGTGACAAGTGCATTGGACAAAGTTGTGAGAGAATCTAAATATACATGGTGGTATATTTAGATTTTGGCAAAGTCTTTGATAGATTGCAATATATCAAGCTGGTAAGTAAACTGGAAGATGGGGGTTGGATATTAGATTAGTGCATGGATTGAAGATTGGCTGTCTGATAGGTATCCGCAAGTTGTGTATGGGGGGAAACAATATTGTGGAGGAGGATATTGCTCTCACATACAGAGAATATCTACGTTACCACACGTGTGCCCTATTGGTATGTTTTGGGATTGCTGTTTAATTTTTATGATATTTTTATAATTTTTATGTAAATGATATTGAGAAGGGTGATACACAGTTGTTTGACGATTATACAAAGTTGGGAAGAACTATGTGGATTGCAATGAATGTTGTAACCTTGCAAGAGGACTTGAATAGATTTTCTGTATGGGAAAATGCATGGGACTGTCATTTTAACATAGCAAAGTTAAAGGTTTCAAAGTTTGGAAGCACAGATTGGATGCAAGATATAAGATTGGCGGGTCTTTCTTAGAGGAGGTGAAGGAGATGTAGATCTGGGGGGAGAGGGGTGTTGGTGGATAAGGAGCTGAAATTTGGGGAGAAGACACAATATTACTTTCTTTCCAGTCTCTTGGGACCTGTGCTGTTTTAAGACTAATAACTGCCAACTGCTACTGCTAACTCCCTGGAACATTCCCTCAGGACATGTTGTGATGTATCATCAAATCCAATTGCCTAATTGACACCAGACTCATTTCTTTCCTCATATATCTCCTGCTCACTCACAATTAAGCCATCCTCTCTATTTCCTCTACATTTGAGATTCTCATGATTTCACCCTGATGAGGATGAAATGCCTTATAAATTGATCACTGAATACCTCGAATGTCTTCTGCAGCAGTTCCATTCTACTATTTTCATCCATTAACATCATCTTACTACAATTATTCTTCCATCTACTTGCCACATATCTAAAAAAAATTAGCAAATCAAGCCAAGAAACTCTATAGAGTTTCTTAGCTTGATTTGCTAATTTCTGCTCATATTTAGTTTTGATATTCTTACCCACTGAGTCGCCTTCCTGGCCTGCTCTTTATATTCCCCATGTAATTGATTGCTAGTATTATTATCTTATGCTGCCTCCACAGTATGCTATGTCATGCTTAATCCCTTCATTCATCCATTTTACATCTACTTTGTTCATGCTTTTGATCTTCAGAATATATTTGTATATGTTTTAAATATCTTTGAGCCAGTTCCCACATAGCATTTATCTCCCTACTACTTAACAACTTATCCATGCTATCAGGGCCGGTCCAAGAGTATCTGATGCTCCTAGGCAAAGAAGATTTAGGCACCCCATACATTGTCTCTCTCTATATATTTTGTCATACTCACACAAGCACATGTACACCTACACATGTGGATATTTATAAAAATAATAAAAAAAGAAATAGAGAAAGGTGAAAATAATGTAGGATCATCGGTGAGCACCAGGACGGTTTGACTTATTTCAGTTTTTTATTAGTAATCAACGTTTTATTAATTTTTTTCGAAGGTTGTAATTTTTTCCTGAACTATGTAGCAAAATAAGGCATCCCAAAGTCTTAGCCCCTAGGCGATTGCCAAGGTTCGCCTAATGATAAAACTGGCCCTGCATGCTATAGCTCCAACCATTTCCTATGCTTTTCATAATCCTTTCTTCATAGAAATCTTCATATGGCTAGTCAAACAATCCAGTTGATCACTTCATGATCATTCTGAGCAAATTTTTTCTCATCAATCTCAGCAAAAGGGAAATGCGAAACCCAAACCCCACTCAAAATCAAATCCTCTGATTAATGATCTCTAACCAAACAGATAACAAGACTAGCTTTTATGTAGTTTTTTTTCACTAGAGTTCAGGCCAGTAGTCTTAATGGTTGACCAAATTAGTGATACTTTAAGCATATTGAGTATATGTTGGAACTTGTCTCTTTGTGTGCATGTGTACATGCTTGAATAACTATTTTCTCTCATTTTTCAATTCAGGAGAGTGTGACTTCTTAAATGACACGTGTGGATGGCAAAATACGATGATAGATTCATCTGCATGGACTAGAGTCAATGCCAAAGTGTTTTCTCAACTCCATAACAACAGTACTATTCCTGAAAAAGATACACATGGATCTGAGAAGGGATGGTTTTTAGTGACTTCTTCCAGTTCAGGTAAGCATTATGACCATAAGTAATGTATTCTGCTGTTTATCTGAATCTTTTTTAAAATTGAAATACAGTAATGATTTTTGTGATATCTCTGACATTTAGCAGGTGTTGTTGGCTTAGAAGATGGCATCATTTTACAGACCTTCATTGAGACTTTTGGCTCCATGAATTTGCACAGTCTTGAACCACAACACCTATAGTGTCATTCTTCTTTTGAAAACATTCAGCATTGGAGCATTCACTATTATTATTATTATCATTATTCAGGTCTCCATGAAGTCAAGAGACTCATTGCAGGAGGTCCTTCCTAGGAAACACAAATTCTATCATACCATGCTTTGAACTCATTGACCATTCTTGCTCTCACCACTCTATCAGACAATGTATTCCATGGTTTGATATTTTGTAACTTCCAAGGATGGCCCCTTGTCATAACTCCTTCTTGCTGCTCCACCAAGTGAAAGAATTCCCCAGTGTCCACCCTGTAACTGCCTCTCAACAGTTTAAAAGTCTTGATCATATCACCTCTCCTTCTTCTGTTCACCAAACTCTGCAATTCACATTCCCTCAGCCGATCCTCATAATTAATATTGTACAGTCCTGAAGCCATCTTAGTGATCCACCTCTGCATCCTCTCCACAGTTAATTTATTCCCTTCAAATCCTGGGTACCAAATTTGAGAGCAGTAGTCAAAGTGTGATCTCATCAGAGTCTTATACAACAGAATGATAACTCTTCAATCTCTGCAGGTCAGCATCCTTCTCAGTATTGCATCAATCCTCTGGGTTACCATCACTGTGTTTGCAATATGCCCCCTGAATTTCAGTTTTCTATTGATCATCACCTCCAGAGCTCTTGTCTCCCCTAGTTCCAACAGTACAGCTCCTCCATGCTATCCTCCCATCGATGTATCGCAAACTTCAAGACTTCACATTTTGCTGCATTAAACCGATACCCCAGTCATTTAACCATCTGTCTAGCTTATTAAAATCCTCTTGCAGGGCTACCACATCTGCACTATTACTTATAACCCTTCCCAGCTTCACATCATCTGCAAACAACTGAATATCCCATTGAAATCCATTGAAAATGTCATTGATATAAAGGTTAAACAATATAAGTCCCAATACTGAGCCCTGTGGAACCCTACTTCTAACCTTCTGCTTCCTTGATATTGCCCCACCATACACAACTCTCTGATACCTATCAGACAGCCAATCCTGAATCCAGTTGACTAACCTGACATCTAAACCCATGTGCTATAACTTAAATATCAGCTTATCATGTAGCACCCTATCAAATGCCTTTGAAAAATCCAAAAAAATGGTAGTATGCCTTTCCCCCATCAACTGCTTTTGTCACTTTATTATAAAAGGCAATCATATTACTTAAGCAAGATCACCCCTTAACAAATCCATGTTGACTCTCACAGATAACATTACCCTCATCTGCCCAATGCTGATAACATCCCTCACTAATTTCTCCAAGACCTTAACAACTTCTGAAGACACACAAACCGGCCTATAATTAGACACTTCCAGTCTATATGGCCCTTATGCAATGGCACTATCTTACCTTCCTTCCATTCCCTGGGCACCTTTCCCATAGCCAGACTTTTGTCACTTTAGCCAGGTCAAAGGAGCGGTCATTTCTTTAGCACATTCTCTCAAAACTTGTGGTGAAATACCATCCAGTCCCACACCTTTACTGACATCCAAAGTACTCAGTATTTGGAACACACTCTCCTCCTGCACCTCTCAACTTCCAACCTGCCCTATCCCTCTAGTACTAAAATTTACTCCTCCAGGATGAAATACTCCAATAAACAATTCCAGTGAACAATTCCACTAAGTCCTCTGCATCAGTCACTCTATTCCCATTTTTATCCCACAATGTCATTCTTCCACAATCGTTTCTCCTCCCATTGGCCACATATCTAAAAAATTGCCTAGGATTTTCTTTGGATCTTAGTGCCAATCTCTTCTAATATTCAAGATTTGCCTTCCTCATCAGCTTATACTGCTAGTCACTCTCCTGGCCTCTGTCTTATATTCTTCATGCATCTGTCCTCCACCCCTCCTGTTTGATATTGTTTGTCATCCACTTTACACCAAATTATGTCCACTTCTTCACTCGTGGAATAAAGTTTATTATTGCTGCTAACAAATATTCCTTCACCATTTCCCAAGCACTAATGATATTCTGACCTTCCAATTCCGCCCTCCATGGAACTCACCCAAATAATCACTCGCCTTGTAATTCCACATATGTTCCCTTTTCTTTGATACTCCTGCATATAAATTTATCTTCCAAGTCAAAACTACATGGTCACTCTCTCCAACTGGTGGGAGAGATGTCATCTCAGTTATTATCAACTCTTCTGATGCTATGACTAAATCCAAAACTCTTGAACCTCTTGTTCCCTCTATTACATGTTGCCTAAGACATTTGTCCCTCAAGAATTCTAGAAAGTTCATTCCCTTATTGCTACATACATCCTCTTCTCCCCAATTTATACTGCTGTAGTTAAAATCTCCCATAACAAGCATTCTTCTTCCACTTGCAAAGCTCAACTTCCTAAACATCTGCTGCTCCACACCCTCTGTACTCCTTGGTTTGTAGCAACACTCCTCTAAATAACCTGTCCTGCCCACCTCTAATTCACACCATATGCTTTCAAAGACCATTAGTATCACTACCTTCCAAAGCTGCCACTCTTTGAAGACATAAGTCATCACTTATCATCATAAGCAGTACTCCACCATCTCGTGTTCCCTTCCTATCCTGCTGAAAAATGCTGTACTCTGCTACATCTATTCCTGTTATTATATCATCTTCCATTACCCACATCTCAGATATCCCAATAATGTTTGGCCAGGCTGATCAGTCAATGCCACCAATTAATCCTGGCATTAGTATAAAGCATAAAATTGTCACTGCTTGTATACTTATCATGATCCCTGCCAGTCCTCACTGGACTCAGTGTTACCTGATGTCAACCCTCTTCCCCCAAGCACCCATTACAGGCCTTCATTGAGACTTTTGACTTCACAGACATGCAGTGTCTCAAACTGCAAAACCTGTCATGTCATTCTGCCAGCTTGGCTGGCCTAGTGGTTAGCGTGTCTGCTCTCCAGTCAAGAGGCTGCAGGTTTGATTCTGGCCATGGGCATGGATGCTTGTGATTGTCTGTGGAAATACTAGTGGTGGTGATCGATGGTAGATGGCGTTGGTGTAGCTGCAGTCAGTTGGTGGATTGTGAGTAGTGGAAGCAGAGTTGTAGAGTGGATGCTCTCCCTCAATGAGTCTTTGGATTCCCTGGATGTGACAAATAATAATAATTTTTTCTTGTTCAGCATTGGAGCATTCACCAGCATGAAAGAGTTTCTATACTCAGACATGCAAGTTATGTATCCAAATTACACTCCAGCATGGATATTTGTTGTCTTTAAGTAGTTGATGATTTTTCTACCTGAGTGTGAGACTATTGCATTGCTTATTGTAAACTGAAGTGACTTAAAATAACTACTACTGTATGTTTAAATTATACTAAACCAGAAATTATATTCTTGATTTATTTCTTTATGCAAGTGTAAACAAACAAATGTTTGTGTCTGAAGTATCTTCATCACTATTATTTATTATTATTATTATTATTTAGGGGGTGCTTAAGGGTCAAAGCTGTATAACTGAGAGGAGACCTCCTCATAGCCTTTAAAGGAATGCAGAGAATCGACCAGGGCTTCTGACCTAATGTCCAATCCTCACCTTCTCGTGGTGCACCCTGTTGGGTATCTACTTTGATACTGAACGAACGAGGATGGGCTGGCAATTTGGGATTTAGCCGACCAAATTGTATTCTTATTGGTTAAACCAAAATAAAAAATGATGGTACAACATGACAAAATTTCATGCCGGCTGGGGCGTCGCCCGGTTAAACAAGGCCACCGTTGTTTTTGCCAGGGAACCAGGGCGAACAGCGAAAAGTCAGCTACTGGAACAAATCTGAAAACAAACCCCAACTCAACATCACCAGAGTTAAAGATCGGTACTATCAACGTAAGAAGCCTGAATGGCAAAGAAATGGAGCTAGCTAAGGAATTAGATAAGTACCAGATCGACATAATAGGGGTGATTGAAACAAAAAAGACCAAAACTGGTGAGATCTTTCTGAGCAATAAATACAAAATGTTATATTCAGGCAATGACAATCAAGGAAAAGAAGGAGTAGCCATAGTATTCAACACAAAATACGAGGCTAATCTTCTTGAATGGCAGTCAGTCTCAAGTAGAGTAATGTGGGCAAATATGAGAATGGGGAACTGGACAATGAGACTTATTTGTGCCTATGGTCCCACAGAAGGTTCTACTAAGGTAGAAGTGGAGGAATTTTTTGAGGCTTTAGAAAAAGCAACTGACACATTGAAAAAGGAAAAGTTGGTCCTTGTTGGGGATCTAAATAGTAGAGTAGGAAATGATTATGAGATATACAAAAATATTTTGGGAAAATTTGGAGAAAAGAGCAAAGCTAATAATAATGGCAAATATCTGTTGGATTTTTGCTCAGGACATGGACTGGTTATTACTAACACCATGTTCCAACATAAAAATGTGCACAAATTCACATGGAGAGAAGAGGCTAGGAATACGAAAAGTCTCATTGACTATGTTATTGTTGATAGTGATGTTTTCTCCCTGGTGCAGGACACCAGAGTGTACAGACGATTTGAAATTGGAAGTGATCACTATTTAGTCTTGAGCAGGATAAAATTGAATTTCATATTGAAAAGAATAACATGTAAGAAAGTTTTAAAGCGAATAAAAGTTGAGCAGCTCTCAGATGTGAACTGTAGACTAAAAAACAGAAAAATTATTGAAAAGAAAATGAAAGAGATTGAGAACAGGAATCAAACCTTGGAGATTCAGTGGCAAACTCTGAAGGAAACATTGATTGATTCTGCCAGAGAGGCATGTGGTGAGGTTGTGTGCAAGGATAAAAAAATCAGAACTCCCTGGTGGACACAGGAAGTTAAAGAGGCAGTGAAGGAAAAGAAGAAAGCATATCAAAAGTTCCTGTCAAATAAGTCAGCTTTTACTCTTACAGAATACAGAGACAAATGTAAGAAAGCTAAACAGTGTGTAAAACTAGCTAAACAAAAGTCATGGGAGGACTTTGGCAAGAATATAGAAAATAAATATCAAGAAGGTGGCAAAATATTCTGGAGGTTGTTGAAGAAGCTTAGGAATGGAGGAAAGAGTGCTGTAAAAGGAATTAGAGATGATAAAGGTGAAATGAAAACAGGAGAAAAAGATATCCTTGAAGTATGGAGTAATTACTTTGAAAAACTGCTAAATGAAACAAGCAGTGATGACAGCACAGTGATAAAAAACACTGACCAGGCATGCAGTCAGGAATACATATCCATACTTGAAGTAGAAAAAGCCATCAAAGGCTTGAAATGTGGAAAGGCAGCAGGAGTAGATGATATTCGACCAGAAATGCTGAAGTATGGTGGTATAAGAGTCTTACAGTGGCTGCACTGCATAGTTCAGCAAGCCTGGACAGAGGGACGAATTCCTGATGATTGGAGTAGAGCTCTCATAGTACCCATATATAAAAAGGGAAATAAAACTGAATGTGAGAATTACAGAGGTATTTCCCTACTGAGTGTTCCTGGCAAGATCTATGCAAGTATACTTGAGAAACGGTTGAGAAGAATTGTGGAAGAAAAGCTTGGTGAAGAACAAGCTGGATTCAGGCCAAATAGAGGCTGTCAGGATCAGATCTTCACTTTACGACAAATAGTCGAGAAAGCATGGGAATATAACAAAGATCTGTATTTAAGTTTTGTCGATTTGGAAAAGGCATATGACAAGGTACCAAGAGAGAAGCTATTCAATACGCTGCAGTTATATGGTGTGAATGGGGCATTATATCAAGCAATATTTAGTCTTTATTTGAGTTGTGAGTCAGCAGTTAGAATTGAAGGAAGTACAGGAAGATGGTTTAATGTTAAATCTGGTGTGAGACAAGGATGTGCATTATCCCCTCTGTTATTCATTATCTATATGGATCACATTATGAAGGAATGTGGTATTAAACCTGATATCAAAATTGGAGATGTTAATGTCAGCTCTTTGCTTTATGCAGATGATGTTATACTTCTAAATAAATCCGCTACAAGTCTGCAAGATTCTCTGACTAAATTGAATAGCTGTTGTAATCGATATGGTATGAAGGTCAGCAATAAAAAGACAAAGACAATGAAAATAGGCAGAATCATTGAAAATGTCAACTGTGTTGTGAATGGAGAACCTGTGGAACAAGTAAAACATTTCAGTTACTTAGGCACAATTTTTACTGAAGATGGTAAACTAAATATAGAAATAGACAACAGAATCAGCAAAGCTGGTATCGTGGGAAGTCAACTGAATAAATTCATATGGAATAAGAAAGAAATTAGTCGGAACACTAAATTAGCTGTATACAGGATTGTGTTCAAACCAATTTTAACTTATGGATCTGAGAGCTGGGTCAGAAGTAAAACACTTGACCAAAGACTAGAGACCACAGATATGAGAGTCCTGAGAAACATTATAGGCGTGAACAGATGGCATCAATGGCAATATCATATTAAATATGAGGATATTAGGAAAGAACTTGACATTGTCAGCATCCAGGAATGCGTTAGCAGAGCTAATCTCAGATGGTATGGTCACTTAAATAGAATAGGAGAGGAAAGATTAGCAAAACAAGTGTTCTCTACCAGGTTGGCAGGAAAATGACCCAGAGGAAGACCAAGATATAGGTGGATTGATACGGTACAAAGTGCCTTAGACGATAGAAATATTAGATCTGATAATGTTGGATTCTTGACAAGTAACAGACTGATTTGGAGGAAAATTGTAGATAGGAAGTTAGTAATGATGTAATTTTTTCATGTAGTACTGTCATATCCTATACACCCCTTGAGGGTACATGGCAGGAATTTGATGATGATGATGATTATTATTATTTAAACCTCCAAGGAGTCAAAAGACTCATCTCAGGAAGTCGTTCCTAGGAAACACAAGTTTATCAAGACTCATTGTGGGAGGAGGTCCCTCCTAGGGAACACAGTCTATCATACCACTCCTTAAATGCTTTTACTGTTCTCAATCTCACCACTCCATCAGGCAATGCATTCCATGGTTCAACCACCCTCCATGCAAAGAAACCACTCCTCACCCTCTTTCTCACAGTTTCCTTTCGTAACTTCCAGGGATGGCCCCTTGTCATGACCCTCTGTTCAACCAAGCGAAGGAACTCCCCAGTGTCAACCCTGTAACCACCTCTCAACAGTTTAAAAGTCTCTATCATATCGCCTCTCCTTCTTTTATCCACCAAACTCTGCAGTCCTCACTCTTTCAGCCGATCCTCATAACTAACATTGTACAATCCTGAAACTGTCTTTGTTATCCGTCTCTGTACCCTTTCCACAGTTAATTTATCCCCTTCAAATCCTGGGACCAGATCTGAGAACAGTAGTCTAAGTGTGGTCTGATCAGGGTCTTATGCAACTGAATGATTACTCTTTTATCTCTGTAGGTCAGCGGCCTTCTCATTACTGCAGCAATCCTCTGTGTTACCTTCACCACCTTTGCAATATATCCCTTAAATTTCCGATTTCTATCAATCATCAACCCCAGATCTCTTGTCTCCCCTACTTCCTGTAGTAATCTCCGCCAATAGAATATGCAGGGTCCCATCGATGTTTCCCAAACTTCAAAACCTTACATATTGCTGCATTAAACCGACATCCCCATTCATTTGCCCATCTGTCTAGCTTATTCAAATGACTACTACATCTGCACTATTACTAATACCCCTTCCCAGCTTCACATCATCTGCAAACAACTGAATATTCCCCTGCAATCCACTGACAATGTCATTGATATAAAGGTTAAACAATATAGGTTCCAGTACTGAGCCCTGTGGGACCCCACTTGTAACCCACTGCCTCCTTGAAACTGCTCCACCATACACAATTTCTCTGAAGCCTATTGGACAGCTAATCCTGAATCCATTGACCAACCTGACATCCAAACCCATGTGCTGCAACTTAAATATCAGCTTATCATGTGGCACCCTGTCAAATGCCTTTGCTAAATCCAAGAAAATGGCAGTATGTGCCTTTCCCTCATCTACTGCTTTTGTAACTTTATTATAAAAGGCTCCCATGTTACTAAAACAAGCACCAATTGTTTATATCTTACCAAAACATGGTATGAATGTAAATTTAAGAAATCCTGTGAGATTCTTATCAACCACCCTAATCTGAACAATAATGATGGTCTAAAAATCGCAAGCATGTGAAGGCATATATTCTACCCACAGAACCTTTCTCCCTAAGAGTTAACTATAAAGAGGACTGTAGATAATCCAGAATCTTAAATCTAATATAATAATTGTCATGTTAAATTAGGACAGCATTGTTACTGTAAGAAAACTATCTATATGAAATAATGTTTCTCTTATGTTATCTTAAATAGAATTTGGCTTTGATGTAGTTTCTAAATAATTAATGTTTTAATTTTATTTGTATTTTTTTTTTTATATATTATATATACTGCTCAAAACAATAATGGAATATTTTGGGTTTCTTGTAAATTATAAAGTTATAAAAATAATTTATAAATGTAACACTTTTATTTTATAATATTCTTAATATAGAACAGTGTAGAACATGCAACTGTTTACAAAATCATGTTAAAACTTGTTGAAATATGTCTTAGCCCTGTTAGCATCTTTGGGATATATGGCTTTTTGCTCTCCCTTCCCCAGTGCATAATTATCACTTCAATTGTAACCTTGTGTCACCTACCACCCATTATTTTGTTAAAAATGGCAGAGCAACATGATATCCTGGAATCCATGGATTATAGAGCCACTGGTCAAATGAAAGCTGGACATACGCAGCAAGTTGTTGCTCATGTGATTAATGTATCTCAAAGCATAATTTTTGCGACTTTGGAGTCGCTTTCTGGAGATGGGAAATGTTTGCTTAAGAACAAGTGCAAGGTTAGCGATCATCAACAACTCAAAGAGACAATCAGTATTTGTCATTACTTTCCAGAGGAAAAGAAACATTTAACGCAACACAACTTCGATGCGAACTTGCTGCAGCAACTGGGAGGTTGGCATCGACACAGACAGTTCGAAATCATATTCATGCCATAGGTTTATATGCTCGAAGACCAATGGTTTGCATTTCACTTACTGCAAATCACAAAACAGCCTGAAGAATTTGGGCACAGGAACACTACATTTGGACAAATGAGGATCGAGCTCGTATACTTTTTAGTGACGTGTCCAGGTTCAGTCTGCAACCAGATAGCCGATGTATCTTGATATGGCATGAAAGTTGAACGCGAAATAATCCATAGTTTGTTCGTGAAAGACCCCAACATTAATGTGGGAGTTTGATGGTATAAGTATAGGTGTGGCTGAAATAAATATAGGTGACCATACTGATCTCTATTTTATCAGAAACGGTTCCTTAACCGCCGAATGGTATCGTGATGAGATTTTGCAACCTATAGTTCATCCTTATGCTGTTGCAATTGGCCAAGAATTCATTTTTATTGATGACAATGCTCGTACATCACCATGCAACTTTGGTACAAGAGTGGTTTGAGGAAGACGGTATTGAATGAATGGACTGGCTTGCCTGTTCACCGGATTGTAATCCAATCGAACATGCCTGGGATGTTTTTGGTATGTGCATTTCTGCTCGACTGGTGCCACCGCGACCACTTCAAGAGTCGAAATTGCTCTTACAGAAGAGTGGAAAAAGATTATTATTATTATGTAATACCTCCAGGGAGTCCAAAGACTCATTGAGGGAGAGTGTGCCAACAGCATCGAACGATAAACTACTAACCGTGCTCAAACTTGCTTAACTTTTTGTGCGAGCCATTAGCAGCAGAGGCTCTAGTAATCGACCAACCCCAGAAGAAGTGTTTGATCATCTTAACTGGTACATTCAATCAAGATTGGCTGTTAATGGAAACTATACGCCCTATTAAAAATTAACAAAAGCATTTTTGGCTATTCTTGTTGTTATTCTTGTTAAAATTATTTCATGCTAAAATGTATAATTTGTTAACTTGTAATAAATATCGATTATTTAAACAATATCCCATCAGTTACACCCTATCCATAAGTAAGAAATATTTATTCATGTATAAAGTACCCAATAGTTATAATTATTTGCAGAAATTTATAATTATCCGACAAGAACTAAAATATCCCCTAATTGCTTTGAGCAGTGTGTGTGTGTGTGTAATATTTTTTTTTTTATATAGTATATTTTCACCAGAGGTCATGCCAGTAGAATTACTGGCGATCAAATCATTGTTTTTTAGCTTACTGTGTGAAATGTAACTCAGCTTGTCCTTGTATACTTGTATATATTTCAAATTATGACCTTAATATGAAGGTCAAGACATTGGGAAAATTAAAATAGTTATTTATTATTATTATTATTATCATTATCCAGGCCTCCATGGAGTCAGAAGCCTCATCGTGGGAGGCCATTTTTTAGGAAACACAAAGTTTATCATACCATTCCTTCTGAGTGTTGTAAAAAATCCATTAAGCCTCCAACATTATAATACCACTCATTGAACACATTGACCGTTCCAGCTCCACCACTCTCTCTCAGGCAATGCGTTCCAAGGTTCAACCACCTTGAATGCAAAGAAACCACTCCTCACCCTCTTGCGCACAGCCTCCTTTCGTATGGCCCCTTGTCATCGCTCTTTCTTGCCATTCCACCAAGTGAAAGACCTCTCCAATGTCTACCCTGTAATTGCCTCTCAACAGTTTAAAAATCTCGATCATGTCACCTCTCATTCTTCTATCCACCAAACTCTGCAGTCCACATTCTCTCAGTCGATCCTCATAACTAATATTGTACAGTCCTGAAACTATCTTTGTTATCTGCCTCTGTACCCTTTCCATAGTGAATTTATCCCCTTCAAATCCTGGGCACCAAATCTCAGAACAATAGTCTAAGTGTGGTCTGATCAGAGTCTTATACAATGGAATGATAACTCTTTTATTTCTGCAGGTTAGCATCCTTCTCGGTATTGCAGCAATCCTCTGAGTTACCCTCACCAATTTATAACATGGTTGTAAAGTCCATAATTTCTAAAATGAATGCTGACCACTGTGTAATACTAAAAGAAAGGATGAAGTTTTTTTCACTTTTAAAAGTGAATGTATGGTATTACACATTTTTATCATCTTAAAATTCAGTGAGTGCAGTAGTCAGCTGTCATCTCTGACTGTATTCAAACTTTCGCACCCATGTTCTTGGCTCTTTTGTAAAATTTATTTTGCAGTTTTTGAGGCCATGGGCACTTCCATCCATTGTTCTTTGGACTTCACAGAACCAGTCTGGTTCCTTAGCTGTTTCTTGTGTTAAATATGAGCCAGATTATTATTATTATATGACACCTCCAAGAAGTCCAAAGACTCGTTGAAAGGAGGGGCACCTACTCTACAGCTCATTCTAACCACAACTACACCAATGCCATCTACAGCCCACCACCACCACCAGATTGTGAGTATAAATTCTGGAACTCTAGTCTGTTGATAATGATTAGAATGGTTGTTGGCATCTTAAGCTCAATCTAAAGTCATTTGTCCATTTCATTTGCAAGAAGTCATAATAACTTCTGAATTGTACACACACCTTCTTGAATTCCCTAAGGAGTGGAAGGAGGGCAAGATTGTGCCACTTCATAAAGGAGGTGATAGAACTCAAGCATCAAACTATAGTCCTACTGTGTGGCAGGTGTTGTGGTTAAGTTTTTGGAGAAGCCTGTGAGAACTAGGCTCCAGAGTTGGGTTCACAACAATGGTATTATCTTTGATGGACAGCATGGATTTGCTAAAGGGAGGTCATGTTTTAGTAATCTACTTACTTATTACAATAAAGTGACTGCTTCCTTGGACAGAGGAGAAAGATACACAGTAATATACTTGGATTTTGCAAAACCTTTTGATAGAGTACCTCATGATAAATTGATAGTCAAACTAGAGTAGATGGGGTTGGATATTAGATTAGTGCATTGGATTGGAGACTGGCTATCTGATAGGTATCAACAAGTTGTGTATGGGGGAGCAATATCCAGGAAAAGGAAAGTCACTAATGGAGTGCCTCGGTGGTCTGTTTTGGTGCCATTACTGTTTAACTTGTATATTAGCGATATAGGTGAAGATTTTGATGGAGATATTCAGTTGTTTGCAGATGATGCAAAGTTTGGACGAACCATGAAGAGTAGTGAAGATGTTGTGGCCTTACATGAAGACTTGAATAAATTGAGTGATTGGGCATGGAAATGGGGATGCGAGTTCAATGTTGCAAAATGTAAGGTTTTAAAATTTGGAAAACACAGATGGGATGCAGAATTTATGCTTGATGAGGATATATTGTTGGAGGAGGTGGAGGAAATAAGAGATCTGGGAGTGATAGTGGATAAGGATCTGAAATTTAGGGGACACATAGCCAAAATTGTGAAGACAGCACAAAGACTTCTGGGAATGATGCAGAGGACACTGACATGTAGAAGTAGGGAGATTCTTGTTCCATTGTATAAGGATTTGATTAGGTCACACATGGACTATTGTGCCCAGATTTGGTCACGTGGTTTTCAGAAGGATGAAGAGATGTTGGAAAGGGTCCAAAGGCGATTGACTAAGGTAGTTTCTGACCTCTGGAATGTCAAGTATAAGGAAAGATTGAGAAGATGTAATTTGCAGAGTCTGGTGGACAGGAGGAAGAGGGGGAGATATGACAGAGACCTACAAGTTGGTAAAGAGTTGTTATATGATCAATGCTGGAGAAGTTCTACAGAAAATAGTGGGAGATCGGGGGAGAACTAGAGGTCATATCTGGAAACTGTACAAAGAGGGTGTGAGTTGGGGAGTGAGGGGCAGGTTTTTTCGTGCAGAGTTGTGAATGATTGGAATGCCTTGCCTGAGAGTGTGGTGTCTGTAAGGAGTTTGAATGTGTTCGAGTCACAGTATGATGAGCTGTGTGTGTGTGATAAAAGGACCTCCCAGATGAGTGTGTGACTCCATGAGGTCTTGTGGTGGTAATAATAATAAAGTGATAATAATAATAATTCTTTCCCACTAAGGATCAATAATTTAAAGTTAATAAAGGAATTCTAAATTCTAAGTTAAGATAAGAAATTAAAAAAAAGAGAAAAATAGAATAAATATAGTAACTAGCTTGTACTTACCTCTGGAGAATTCTCAAATCCAAAGTCACTAAAGGTAGAAGGAATAAGTCTCAATGAGTTGCCTGAGATGGATCTGTCACGATGCGATACCCATGTATTACAGTCACCATGTATACTGGTGGTTGAATTAATGCAGAAATCACATATTTCTCATATGCAACTAGTAAAAAGTGTATCAACTTATTATTAAAAGACGCTGGATTAGAAATCGTTATAGGGAGTTTCTCCAGTTTCCACTTGTTTCAAAATCAAATTAATCTTACCAAGAAGCTATATTCTTGTTTAATCCTTTATCCAAGTGTGGATCCTGCTTCCACTGATGAGACCTAATTAAAGTTTGCAATCAGTCTGTTTTGCGACCCTGCTATAATGCATAACAATATACCTTTCTTAAAGGAAGTGTACTTTGCATTATTGGATACTAAGGCAATTGATGTGAAGTCATTCTAGATACAAGTCATCTTCTATATATATGCCAGCCTGGTTAGCCAAGTGGTTGACATATCCACACTCACCAAATTGCTATGAATTTAAATCCCAGTATAGACATGGAAAGGAATATCATTAGGAGGGAGATGGATTTCATTGGCCTGTATGAGACCACTGTCCAGCTTAATGAAGGCCTTAAAGCGGCTTAAAAAAGTCCACTGTTTGGTCTCTAGAGCAAGGTTCCAGACTTAGTAAAAAAAATAAATTTTAAGAAAAAGTACAAAAAAATATATATATATATATAGGGTGTTTCAAAAAGAATGACCCGATTTCAAATAATTATATTTAATAATGAAAATGCAGTATAGTTACAAAATAAATTACCAACAATGAAGTAAGACCTAAAGTTTCACTCACCACAATTACAAATGCTCAATGTGCCCTCCACCTGCTACACAGACAACATCAAGCCGATAGCTGAATTCATCGCAAATGCGTCTGAGAGTATCTTCTGTCACAGAATTTACTGCGGCCTTGATTCTGGTTCTGAGCTCATCCAAGTCAGAGGGTAATGGACGAACATAAATACAGTCTTTTACATATCCCCATAAAAAGAAGTTACAAAGTGTGATGTCTGGAGATCTTGGAGGCCAAGAGTGTAGTGCCAAGTCGTGGGGTCCCGTGTGTCCAATCCAATGCTGAGGCACTGTTTCATTTAGAAACCGACGAACTTGGAGGTTCCAATGTGGTGGTCTTACTGAAAAATGTAATCTTCAGATTCTTCATTCAGCTGTGGAAGTAGCCAGTCCTGCAGCATTTCAAGATAGGAGTTCCCATAACAGTATTTTCCTCAAAAAAGAAAGGGCCATAAACCTTTCTTACAGAAACCGCACAAAAATCATTAAGTTTTGGTGAATCACATTCATGTTGTACAATTTCATGTAGATTCTCAAATCCCCATAAGTGAACATTGTGGCGCGAAACTTTACCGCTTAGATGAAAGGTTGCTTCATCACTAAATATCAACCTTTGTAGGAAGGTGTCTTCCTCCATGTCCTCTAACAGATTAGCACAAAAATCTGTTTACAAAAAAACCCTGGGCCAAGGCCGTTCACATGGTACAAGTCGCATTCATTTGTGGTTCGTGGTTGCAGAGATATACAATTTTCAGATCGGGACATTCTCTTTGAAATACTCTGTATATAATTTTTTTTTGTACTTTTTCTTAAAATTTATTTTTAAGAAATATATATATATAATAATAATAATATATATATATATACAGGGTGTTCGGGATAAATTTGACAGTTTCGTAAGGAAAAAGAAAATCTTCTGTATCTATTAAATTTAATGAATTGACAAAAAAACATTACAGGCAGAGTTAATTACAATACTATCAACAAGATTTACTCAAAATAACCACCATTAGCATCGATCACAGCTTCAATTCTGCTTCGGAACCTCGAACAAGCTGATGCTACAGTCTCCCTGGGAAGGGCCGCAAAAACTGTTTTAATTTTATCCATTAACTGGGCTTTTGTATTACTGGAAGTGCGATTGGTGTCTTTTTCAACTGCGCCCCATACAAAATAATCCATGGGGTTAAGGTCTGGGGAGTTTGGAGGCCAAACATTTGGACTGGTGAAGTCGTAGAAATTTTCAGACAACCATTTTTGACTTTTCCCAGAGGTGTGGCAAGGGGCCGAATCCTGCTGCCATACATACGGCCTACCATTGGCTACCCTTGTTATCCAAGGCTTGACTACAGTTAGCAATTCCACGAACAAAGCCCGAATTCCAATGCCAGGGTTCTTCAACACCTGTTCCTGCAGATTTGCGAGGAATTCTGCTGTACGAACGCAATCAGATCGTCTGCTAGGGATCTTTCTTCTTGCTACATCCTCGTAGTCACCATTGCAAGTCTCTAGTTCATGCCTGATTGTTTTTACTGTATTCAGGGAGCATTGGGCAGCAGTCGTAATATCCTTATTTTGATGGCGGGCACGAATCATCATGATACAAGTTATTCTCTTCCATGATTCAGGTGGGTTCCAGCTATCCATCCTTTCTGACATCTTGTATATGAATGAAGAAGGGTCCAAACTTTTAAATGAAGAGAAGTGTGTGTTAATACATGTAACTTACGGAAAAATATAATTAATTATAAATATGTCAAATTTATCCCGAACACCCTGTATATATATATATATATTATTAATATTATTAAATGACACCTCCAGGGAGTCCAAGGACTCATCGAGGGAGGGCACCCACTCCACAACTCTCCGTCTCTATCATTCAATCCAACTACAACCAACTGTTCTACTTTCATCATCGACAACCACCACTAGTATTTTCACAGACAATCACAAAAATCCATGCCCACAGCAGGATTCGAACCCACAGCCTTTTGGCTGGAGAGCAGATACGCTAACCACTCGGCCAACCAGCCTGGCAAATAAATAATATATATACAAATATATATATTATTTCATAGAGAGAGAAAGAGAGATTAATGATTAAAAGAAGCCATTCCTGGAACTATATAAGTTGGATGTGAGCAAGAAAGTGAGAAGCAGAGTCTTGGCATTAAGAGTGGTTACTTGGTAGAATGCATTATCTGAGAGTGTTTCAATCATTGACAAACTTTAAAGATGATTGGTATAAAAACAAGAATATATTGCAGCTAATTTAAAAGGGTTTTTCTTCTGGAAACTTGGGTTTTTCATCCTGATACACAGACAAAAAAAAAATTGTGGAGGTGGGCAGTAGATGGCATTGTTGTAGATGATGGAGATGGATGGAAGTGGCTGAGATAGAGAGTATTAGAGTAAGTGCCCCCCCTTGATCAGTCTTTGTACTCCTTGAAGGTGTCACAAAATAATAAAAAAAAAAGATTATTATTATTATTATTAGGTGACACCTCCAGGGAGTCCAAAGACTCATCGAGGGAAGGCACCTGCTCTACAACAACTGTCTGTCTCCATCACTCAATTCACCAACTACAATGAACTGCAGCTGCACCAACTCCATCTACCACTACTAGTAATTTCTCAGACAGTCACAAACATCCATGCTCTGAACCAGCAGCCTTTTGGCTGGAGAGTGGATACACTAATCACTCGGCCAATGAGCCTGGCTGTATATAATAATAAATAGCTGGCCATTTATAATAATAAATAAATATTTTATGCGTTTTGCTGTTGTGAATTAAACTACAGAATTACAGATGACCAAATGATTTTAATAAATGAGGTAATTAAATTTTAATCAAAGGTACCAAACATAAGCATATTAATGTGGGATATCAGAACAAAGATACAGAAGGATAATAATATTTCGATATCTATTAATTGGACTAATTGGTAACTACTCAATATATAACTCACATAAATTAATCACCTTACCGGCCATTATGGATTAAATACGCATCCTCGTATGCTTCGTATCCATCATATATTTCAATGTAATATCAATAGTATTGCAATTTTAATATGCACTTCGCATCCATGATAACCTTGACATCTATAGATGTCTTGGTTGGTAGCGTCGTTAAAGATACCAAGAAATTATATACTTGGTTTAATCCTTTATCCAAGTGTAAGCAAGCAAAGTTTGCACCTGAAATATTTTCAGGGCTGGGACAACTTGTATATAGAAGCTAATGACTTCATGTCTCTTGCCTTAGAATACCATAATGCAAAGCACATATCCTTGGGTACATGTATAATGCTATGCATTATGGGAAGGGTCATGACCCAGACTGGTTTCGACCTTAATTCATATCTCATCAGTGGGAGCCAGGCCCTCTTGGTCTGGCTCCCACTGATGAGCCCTCAATAAAAGACTTCAGGCGCAAACTTTATTTGCTTACACTTGGATAAAGGATTAAACCAAGTATATACTTTTTTGGTATCTTTAATTTATAGTGTAACCAAAACTTCCAACAGTATAGCTAACTTGCTAATTTTTTTTTTACTGAGTAGGTGAATCTGTAGCTGTGAGGCAGTTTTTCTTTTGATGTTCTATTGATTCCCTCTTACAAATGTTAAATCGACCTCCCTCGATGAGTCTTTTGACTCCTTGGAGGCCTGAATAATAATAATAATAATAACATTTAACAAATTGTGTTGTGGTGTTACATAAAATGGTTATGCAAAGAATAAGACAAATGCCACTCAGGATGGATTTATGTCTCCTAATGGAAGATGATGATTATGATAATAATATGCTTTTCATATTTTCATTCTAAGAATAAATCAATCCATTTATTATTGTTTATTATTAGAACAGTGACTTATCATTGTGACAATTAAATCATAGAATCTCAGATTTATTTCTTCTTTTTTACAACCAGCCATCTCTTCCACATCTGTAATAGTCACACCTAATCTACAACAAATGGCACATTCTTGTCGTGTTCACTTTTTTTATCATTTTGGAGCAGATTATGGTAAGTTGTGTTTAAACTAATAATTTTAATAATTTATAATAATTTTATAAATTTAATAATTTATAAAGCAGATATTCGTATTTTTATTATTATTATTTTCACTATTCTTTATTATTATTATTATTATTATTATTATTATTGTCTTGTCATGTCATCTCCTTCCAGGAGGTTGACTACCATGAGCTTCCACCATGTATGGTTTTGTGCTTCTCTTGTACGGCTCATGTATGGTTTTGTGCTTCTCTTGTACGGCTCATGTATGGTTTTTGCATTCTTCATAGGATAAAAATTTCCAGTCTTCTTCTTTTTTCCTTGTATCATTCCTTCTAGAAGTGTTTTTTGTAGGGATTCATGCCTTAGTATGTGACCAAGGTAGATGGTTCTTAATGGTTTTCAAGAGTCCTATCTTCTCCAGTCATCTCTAATATTTCTAAATTAGTTTTTTTGGCAGTCAATGGGACTCTAAGAATTCTTCTGAGGATCAACATCTCAAAGGCTTTTAGTTTATTTACACAATATTTTGATATTGTCCAGGTTTCTGCTCCATAGGGGAAATTTTGGCACTGGCAGAGCCGAAAGCAGTCAAATATTTGCAGCAGTAGATGCAGGTAAAAAGGATTATACAAATTTTACTGTGCATGCATACGTGAGAGCAGAGCCACCAATTCCACTTAAAAAAATTATTATTTTTCAGGCAGTTATTCAAATGACTGACGAATTGTGCTCAATATGCATCCTACCTTGCCTCAGCATGCTTTACTTATTAAGTTGTTTTACCTTAAATAGTGCAATGCCGTAGCAGCCCTTCAGGAATTTAGAAGGCTTCATAACCTGCATACAGGTCCTATATCAGCTGTATCATTGAGAGATATGATTAAGAAGTTTGAAGAAACTGGATCACTTGGAGTTAGACCTGGCAGAGGACAGAAAGCAGTGCAAGAAGACAGTAACAGACGCTACTGCGGTGTTCGACGACAGAGGGACCAGTACTGGTCCAAGCGCTCGTGCCATAGCTCGCAAACTTGATATGGCTTATGGTACAGTCCGGTAAAATGCTTCACTTCTATCCATATAAGTTCAGTCGTGTGCAAGCACTAACTACCCCAGATTATGATAAGCGCATGACCTTTGTGCTAATGTTTCTTGCCCTAATGGAGGTTGACAATGACTGGACTTGGAGAATATTGTGGGATGATGAGGCTCATTTTTATCTGAATGGGTTGGTCAACACTTACAACTGCAGAATTTGGTCATCTGAACTTCCCTAAGCAATCCAGCAAGTACCACTGTATTCTCTAAAGGTGTGGTGTGGCTTCACAGCTGATTTCATAATAGGGCCATACTTTTTTCAGCATATTACCCCTACAGTTCCTGTTACCTGCTCCATTACTGGAGAAATTTATTGACAAATGCTGGAAAATTTTGTCATTCCTGCATTGCACAACCAGACTTTTATTCAAGAGCCAGGTCAAATGAGTTGTCAGTTCTTTAGCACATTCTCTTAAAACCCGTGGTGAAATACCATCCGGTCTCGCAGCTTTACTGGTATCCAGCATACTCAGTATTTGAACAAACTCTCCTCTTGCACCTCTAATCTCTGAACTTGCCCTCTCCCTCTAGTTATAAAACCTTCTTCTCCAGGATGAAATACTCCAATAAAGTGCTCATTGAACAACTCCACTATGTCCTCTGCATCAGTCACTATTCCCATTTTTATCCCACAGTGTCATTCTTCCACAATCCTTTCTCCTCCTACTTTCGCCACATAGCTAAAAAATTCCCCAGGATTTTCTTTGGATCTTAGTGGCAATCTCTTTTCATATTCCAGTTTTGCCTTCCTCACAATTCTAGTCACTCTCCTAGCCTGGGTCTTATATTCTTTGTGTATCTGCCCTCCACCCACTCTCCTTATATCTCTTCCATAATCTTTTTTCAACTGCTGTTCCTGTTTGATATTGTTTGTCATCTGCTTTCCTCTTCTTCACTCGTGGAATACAGCTTACTATTGCTCCTAACAAATATCCTTTAAGAATATCCCAAGCACTAATGATATCCTGGCCTTCCAATTCTGCCTTCCATGGAACTGCCCCTAGTTGATACCTAACACTATTATAATCACCTGCCTTATAATTCCACATGTGTTCATTTTCTTTGATACACCAGCATGTCTATTCATCTTCCAAGTAAAAACCCCATGGTCACTTTCTCTAACTGGTGGGAGAGATGTCATCTCACTTATTATCAGCTCTTCTAATGCTATGACCAAATCCAAAACTCTTGAATCTCTTGTTCCCTCTATTACATGTTGCCTAAGACATTTGTCCCTCAAGAATTCTAGAAATTCCATCTCCTTATTACTACATGCAGTTTCCTCTTCCCAGCACTTGCCAAGCTTAACTGCCTAAACATCTCCTGCTCCCCTCCCTCTTTGCTCCCTGGTTTATAGCAACACCCCAATAAATATCCTGTCTTGACCACTTTTACCTCACACCATATGCTTTCAAAACCATTAGTGTTACTGCCTTGCAAAGTCTCCACTTTTAGTGGACATAAGTCATCACTTATCATAAGCAGTACTCCACCACCACGTTTTATTTCAGATACTCCTGGCATTAGTATAGAGCATAAAAATGTCACTGCTTCTATACCTGTCATTGTCCCCTCTTGACCTCACTGTACTACTCAATGTTACCTGATGTCGTCCTCCTTCCCCCAGGCATCCATTCCCACAAGAGGCTACCCCTGCTACCATCCACCCTGGGAATTCAAGTTTCCCTGCACTGACACACTGACTCATTCATAAAACAGCAATCTCTCCAGATGCCTTCGTCCTTCCTCAATCAAATGCAAGTGGCCTCTTGCATACAGTTCCCCTCTGTCCACAAACATCCTCCAAGCATCCACATATTCCAATCCTCTCTTCTGACACATTCTGCATATTATGCTATTCAGTATTACTGCTCTACTGCTTAACTCGTCACTATCATACCTGGGCAACACACACACAATCTTACCTCTCTGTGTTTTCTTTTGCACAACCTCAAGCAAGAATCTTAGATCTCTTGCCACCCGATTTACATTGTCTCTCAAGTCATTCGTGCCCACAATCATTACATCTATCCTTTCTTCCCTCTTAATTGCCATAGCCACATTTTTTATCATCCTTCCAGGCAAACACATCTCTGGCATCCCATCTTGCACACCTTCAATCATCGAGTCTCCATACATCTCATCTCTAACCATTCTGTTTTTTGATTGCTCAACTGCATCCCTCTCTCTCTCTCTCTCTCTCCTCTAACCCTTTCTCTCTGTGTTTCCCTACTTTCCTGGCATCGCTTTATCCCTGGTTCCAGCACTCCTTCTCATTTCCTCTCTCTGACTGCTTCCATTCTCCCCTCCTCTATCATTCCCATAACTCTCTCTCACAACCTCTCTTCTGCTGTTTCTATTCTCTCCTCTTCTAGCATTCCCATACCTCTCTCTCATTCCATCCCTCCCACTGTTTCTATACTCTCCTCTTCTGTCATTTCCAACCTCTCTGTCATTCCCTCTCTCCTACTGCTTCTATTCTCTCCTCTTCTATCATTCTCAAAACTTTCTATCTCTCACTCCTGCTCTGTGAAAGACATTCCACCTCCTCTTTCATCTCATCTATCCTATCCTTCTCTGCAGGTTAGTCACTCTTACTTGCCACTCATTTACCCAATCAAACAATCTCCGAGAACTTCACAGTCATTCAAGGCCTTCCACATCCCAGACTCTTATTTTCTCATTCATATTTTGCTTGTCATTCTCTCCTATCACACTACTTGTCTGCAGACATTCATTTCCCATCCCTGAAGCAACTAGGTTAGTTACTGAAATGTCTAATTCATTGATTTCCTCCTACTGCCTGCATTTTGTGCATATACGCACCCCCCCCTTCTCTTACCCACCACATATCCAATTCCTGGAAAGCATACATGCTGCAAACACTGCATTCCATAAATTCGTTTATTATGTTACGTATAATAGTGTTCTTAAATGGCAGAGGACTTGGTGGCATGCTATTTGTGATTGCAGATGCGTCTGCCATCATTCCCTAGTCTGGGTAGTGACCCCACCCATAATGTATTGCAGTATACATCTCTTACTTTAAATTTTAGACAACCTTTAGACTTGAACTACGTTGAACTAAGTTTGTGCCCAAGTGGCGTAGACTTAACTGTTTGCTTACTTGGGATTAGGAGTAAAATAACCAAGTTTATAAAATTACTTGGTAACCCTAATATATATATATATATATATATATATATATATATATATATATATATATATATATATATATATATATAAAAGCTATATTCAACTATACTAGATAGCGAAAACTTATTTGGCTTAATCCTTTATCCAAGTGTAAGCAAACAGAGTTTGCATCTGAAATATTTTCAGGACTGGGGAAACTCGTGGCAAAGGTGGTATAATTTCTCACCACTTGCCTTAGTATTCCATAATGCAAAACACATCTCCATGCGGACATGTATAATGCTATGCATTAAGGGAAGGGTCACTACCCAGACTGGTTTCGACCTTTATTGAGGTGCTGATTAAGTAAAGACCTCTCTAAAAATTAGGCAGTCCCCCAGACCACTTCCTACAAGTGACAGAAGGACCGCCCAACTCAGCGGTGGCTCCACTCAGTGACAGGCTCACCCCACCACCAATCAGAGCCATAATATCAGCGGTGGCCTCACTCAGAGATGGGCAAAAACCTACCCCCAATCAGAGTCTCTCACATCTCAGTGAAAGCAACCACTTCTGCCCAAAATCACATCAGCGGGAGCCAGGCCCAGAGGTGGTGGAAGTAATGGAGAAGTCAAATTTCCATATACAAGTTGACAAAAGTGTCACACCTTATTATTAAAATTCTCTGGATTAGAAATAAGTTGATGGTAGTTTTTTCACTTGGCTATGCTACCAATTATATATTTGGCTTAATCTTTTATCCAAGTGTAAGCAAACAAAGTTTGCACCTGAAGTATTTTCAGGACTGGGACAACTCATGACAAAGGTGGTATAACTTTTCATCACTTGCCTTAGTATCTGTATCCCATAATGCAACGCAGATCTCCTTGCGGACATGTGTATTGCTATGCATTAAGGGAAGGGTCACTACCCAGACTGATTTCAACCTTTATTGAGGTCTCATCAGTGGGAGCCAGACCCAGAGGTGGTAATACCTTTAGCAGGCAGTGAAAAAAAACTTCCATGAACTTATTTCTAATCCAGAGAATTTTAATAATAAAGTGTGGCACCTTTTGGCAACTCATATACAGAAATATGATCTCCATTACTTCCACCTTAGTATCACCACCTCTGGGTCTGGCTCCCATTGATGAGACCTCAATAAAGGTCGAAACCGTTCTGGGTAGTGACCCTTCCATTAATGCATAGCATTATACATGTCCACAAGGAGATGAGATACTAAGGCAAGTGATGAGAAGTTATACCACCTTTGCCACGAGTTTCCGCAGTCCTGAAAATACTTCAGTTGCAAACTTTGTTTGCTTACACTTGCATAAAGGATTAAGCCAAATGTATAATTGGCATTATCATTTTTCTTTTCTTTTTTTTATGTCAGTGGCTCATCTTCTATCTTATAAATAATAGATATTATCTCATATTTGCTATTATTTTGTTCTAGAACAACCACTTTTTGTTAATTTTAACTTAAGAATAGATAAATATTCATATGTTTGTTGTTTCTGAAGACTGGAATAGAAATGTTCCTATGCCTTGTAAACATTTGAACCTCAAGTGATGCTTAAAATAAAATAAAAAAAAATCAGAAGCAAGATAAATGAGTAGCTTTATTGTAAAACTAAATATGGTACAAAAACATATTATGGTCTTTCTACTATATTTGGTAGCAGTTATTGTAATTAGAGACAATTGTTATAACATTTCATAATAGAAACCCCTCCCCTCCTACAAACTCTCTGCTAACTGTATGCAAGAAAAATAAAACAGATTTCTTATAGCACTAAACATAGTAATTAAGATGCATAAGACTTGCTTATAATGCAGTCATTGGGTATACAGAAAGCACACAATTTATGTAAATCAAAAAGATGTATATGAGAATATATATATAAGTTGAAATCCTGGAGAATATATGGACCTCCTCCAGGCAATATACCTCACTGCAACAGCAACAATCCAACTTCACACAAATATCAATTGAAAAAGGTGTCAGACAAGAAGACTCTCTATCACCCCAAATCTTTACAGCAGTCTTTCAAGAAATATTTAATAATATAAACTGGACAAACCTTGGTATAAAAATTAATAACAGAAGCTTAGCACACCTAAGATATGCAGATGATATCGTAATTTTTGCAAACACTTCAGAAGACCTTAATATGCCGGCTTGGTTTGCTGAGTGGTTAGAGTATCCGCTCTCTAGCCAAAAGGCTGCGGGGTCGAATCCCGCCATGGGCATGGATGTTTGTGATTGTCTGTAGAAATATCAGTGGTGGTCGGTGGTAGGTGGTGTTGGTGTAGTTGTGGTGAGTTAGTGGAGATGGAGTTGTAGAGCAGGTGGCCTCCCTTGATGAGTCCTTGGACTCCTTGGAGGTGTCTGATATAATAATAAAAAAAAATAATAATAATATAATGATAGAAGACCTATATCATGAAAGCAGAAAAGTTGCTCTAAAAATAAACAGAGAAAAAACTCAAATCATGTTTAATCATTTTGTAACACACCAAAAAACATAATAATAGAAAACTGTTTCTTGGAAAGCGTCTCTTCACTTACATACTTAGGTCATCTCATTGATCTAAACTCTGGACTCCAAAAGGAAATAAATAGGAGAAACTTGCCTGGAGTGCATTCAGAAAATTGAAAAATATTTTTCAAAACAATGATGTCCCACTCTGTTTAAAAAGGAAGACATTTAACCAGTGTATACTTCCTGTCATCTAATACATTTAACCAGTGTATACTTCCAGTCATCTCATATGGTTGTGAAACTTGGTCAGTAACAAAATCACTGGCAAATAAATTAACAACTCAAAGAAAAATGGAGAGTTTGATGCTAGGCATCACATTAAAAGATAAGAAGCAAAACACCTGGATAAGAAGCCAGACTCACATCACTGACATCATTCTTCAATACAAGTGACTAAAATGGAAATGGGCCAGACATCCAGAAGAGAAGATGAGTGATGGACCACCATACTAATGAACTGGATTCCAAAAGAAGTGAAATGAGTCTGAGGACATCCTAAAAGAAAGTGGAGTGGTAAATTGTAAAATTTTGTTAGGGAAAATTGGTCAACCATGCCAAGAACAGAGAAAGGTGGAAAGAACTGGAGGAGGCCTTCGTCCAGCAGTGGACAGAAAATGGCTGAAAAGAAGAAGAAGTTGAAATCAGTTCGAATATATTTGAGATATTCATTATATCCCCAAGACATTTCACATTAAATGTTAATTTCACAAATAAAATTCTACCAAAAAAGTTGCAACTAACATAGCATATAAACTTTGTGAAATGGGAGTGGCATATACACATAAAAGCTAGTTCCTGTTGGGAACATGTTAATATAATATTCTGCCTGTAATGTCTTCAGCACAAAATGCATAACTATGCACTTGACAACACTTGGTATGAATTATGTCTCTGGCAGAAATAGTCTTTTCAAATCATCTACAAAGATTCTGTATTAGTTATATCTTTTATCATTCTCCCTGACATTACATAACAAGCAATAAACCATTATTTTATCTTCATTACACAAATTAAACAACAGTGATCTAAGTGATTTGAATTATACTAATATTCACTCTTCTTCTCTTAGACTGAGTACCTCCAAATCACTTAACTGACACCTGTCAGTTGGCACACTCCTATCCTTGTCACAAGCATATTTTGCATATGTCATTCCATTGTTGTTATTCTATTGTATAAAGCCCTCATCAGACCACATTTGGATTATTGTTCTCAAATTTGATCCCCAGAATTTGAAAGGGATAAATTAACTGTGGAAAGGATGCAGAGGCAGATAACAAAGATGGTATCAGGACTGTACAATGTCAGTTATGAAGACAGGATGAGGGAATGTAGACGGCAGAAGTTTGGTGGATAGAAAAAGGAGAGGTGATATGATTGAGACTTTTAAACTGTTGAGAGGTGGTTACAAGGTTGACACTGGGTAGTTCTTTCGCTTGGTGGAACAGGGGAAAGGAACTAGGACAAGGTGCCATCCCTGGAAGTTACAAAAGGAAGCTGTAAGCAAGAGGATAATGAGTGGTTTCTCTGCATGGAGGGTGGTTGAACCATCAAATGCATTACTTAATAGAATGGTGAGAGCATGAACAGTCAGTGAATTCAAGGAATGGTATGATAGACTTGGTGTTTTCTAGGATGTCCCCCCCCATTTTGAGGGAATCATATTATTATGATTCAGGACTCCATGGAGGCCTGAATCATAATAATAATAATACCCATTCCTTGGAGTCTATAAACCTTGCATGTGGAATGCTGTCAAATATTTTGGCAAAATCCAGAAGTATCATGGTATATTCTTAGTATACACCTCACCTGTTCATCTTCTGATGAACAGGTAAGGATTCAACTCTGTTTTCATTCTCTTATTTCTTCATCAGCATCATCATGATCAGATTTGCAATATGTACCCCCAAGGTGTGTAAAGGATACTATAACAGTATGATATAGTAGTGACAATTTTTTCCTAATTTAATCTGTTATCTCTTAGGAATTCAGTATTCTCATACCTCATATTTCACTTCTAACTGCAACGTTCCACGTAGATCTTGGTCTTTCTCTCTTCTCCAGGTGAGGCACCTGTTCATGGTGGAGGCAATGTCCTACTGATGACATTGGCCATTTTTATTCTTCCTTTTATTCTTGGTTTTTCTAACCCTATTCTTCATTTTCCTTCTCCTAAATCAAAACATTCGGAGATTCTACATATATTCAGCTTTGAAATAACATTGGATCTTTAATATTCACTATGTCTGTGTAATTTACATCACCAAAATTAACCCATTAGGTCTTTCTTTCGATAATTATATCATATCAGAATGCAAAACTGAGAAGGTGGCAGTTAAGAAAACATCAAAAGCATCTCAGATCCTATCCCTATTCACAATCTAATAAATTCATAATGCAAGCAAGGTATTGGTGGAAGTCAAAGATGATATGAGTGAAATTGTGAGAACAGGAAGGTCAGAGGGACGCTGTGTAATGAGAGTGGATTCTGAAGTGGTAATAAATGCACATATCTAGATGGTCACCATGGGAAACATATATCAGGAATATATGGGGTTGGGTCTTGTGGGGGGGGGGGGGGGCGCTGTGTGGGACAGAAGATGAGCAGGTGAGAAGAAGTAACATCTGAGCTCGATAAAGGGAACAGGTTTTTTTCAGTGATACTGCTGATCTTTGCATAACCTTTGACAGGATGACATTGAATTCTAATCAATAAACTGCAGCACATAGTGGATAAGAGTAGTTTATGCAGGATGTATAAACTACTCTTATCAACCATATATATATACAGGGTGTTCGGGATAAATTTGACATATTTATAATTAATTATATTTTTCCGTAAGTTACATGTATTAACACACACTTCTCTTCATTTAAAAGTTTGGACCCTTCTTCATTCATATACAAGATGTCAGAAAGGATGGATAGCTGGAACCCACCTGAATCATGGAAGAGAATAACTTGTATCATGATGATTCGTGCCCGCCATCAAAATAAGGATATTACGACTGCTGCCCAATGCTCCCTGAATACAGTAAAAACAATCAGGCATGAACTAGAGACTTGCAATGGTGACTACGAGGATGTAGCAAGAAGAAAGATCCCTAGCAGACGATCTGATTGCGTTCGTACAGCAGAATTCCTCGCAAATCTGCAGGAACAGGTGTTGAAGAACCCTGGCATTGGAATTCGGGCTTTGTTCGTGGAGTTGCTAACTGTAGTCAAGCCCTGGATAACAAGGGTAGCCAATGGTAGGCCGTATATATGGCAGCAGGATTCGGCCCCTTGCCACACCTCTGGGAAAAGTCAAAAATGGTTGTCTGAAAATTTCTACGACTTCACCAGTCCAAATGTTTGGCCTCCAAACTCCCCAGACCTTAACCCCATGGATTATTTTGTATGGGGCGCAGTTGAAAAAGACACCAATCGCACTTCCAGTAATACAAAAGCCCAGTTAATGGATAAAATTAAAACAGTTTTTGCGGCCCTTCCCAGGGAGACTGTAGCATCAGCTTGTTCGAGTTTCCGAAGCAGAATTGAAGCTGTGATCGATGCTAATGGTGGTTATTTTGAGTAAATCTTGTTGATAGTATTGTAATTAACTCTGCCTGTAATGTTTTTTTGTCAATTCATTAAATTTAATAGATACAAAGAAGATTTTCTTCTTCCTTACGAAACTGTCAAATTTATCCCGAACACCCTGTATATGGTTGATGGAGAGTAGTTTATGCAGGAGTATAGTTCAGAAGAAGTCCTGTGAATAGTGGTATGTCACTATTCACTGTTCTCTATTCACATCTATTTACTTTGTACCTTAATGATATAGGAAAGGATTATTATTATAGGTATCTCCATGGTGTCAGTAGACTCATTGCAGAAGACCCAAACTATCAAAACAATATCTATCATACCTCATCGTGAACTCATTTACAGACAAAGAACTCACAACTGAGTCGGGCAATGCATTCCACCCACTCACCACCCTCCAAGCAAAAAATCTAGTTCTTTCACCCTTGTTAATCACACTTTTCCTTATTTTCCAGGGATGACCTCTTGTTCTTCGATCACTATCACACAGATGAAATATTTCCCCTGCATCAATCTTATATAAACCTTTTAGTAATTTAAATGTTTCTATCATATCCCCCTCTTCTCTGTCTATCACCTAACCTCTGCAATCTACAAGCTCTCAATCTATCAGTGTAGGGAGCATTTTTTACATCACTCACCAACTTAGTCGCTCTCCACAGTCGCTCTCCAGGTAACCAGACTTGAACACAGTAATCCAAATGGAAAAGTATCAACGCTTTATAAAAGGGAATAATAACTTCTTTATCTCTGGATTCATTTTAGAAATTATGGACTTTACAACCATGTTATAAATAACTATTTTAATTTCCGACTTTTCGACCTTCATATTAAGGTCATCATCTGAATTATTACAAATATACAAGGACAAGCTGAGTTACATTTCAGATAGTAAGCTAAAGAAACAATGATTTGATCACCGGTTATTCTACTGTCATGACCTCTAGTGAAAAAAAAAATACAGATAAAATTAAAAATTAATTAATTATTTAGAAACTACTTCGAAGCTAAATTCTATTTAAGATAACATGAGGGAAACATTCTTTCATATAGATAGTGGTTGATGTGAATCTCACAGGTTTCCTTAAATTTGCGTTTTGATGTGATATAAACCAGTTGTTTACATCACATCAAAACATAGTATGAATGTGATGTAAACAACTGGTGCTTTTCCACTCAATTCTATGTAAAGTGTTCAGGGCATGATCAGAAAGGCCAGCTTCACCATAGTTATTATATTTAATGTCTCGTTTATGTTCCTTTTGTTTGATAGGAATTGTGTGTCCTATTTCCCCTATATATGGTTGATTACAGGTGCAATAAATATGGTGTACTCCAGGGTGGGCCAGCAGATGGAGTGGGTCTTTGGATAGTTCAGTAAGCTTTTTAATTTTGCAGAAGGTTTAAAGGTGGCTTTGAGGTTGTTTTTCTGTAGTATTTTGTTTATTTTATCTGATGTCCCTTTAATGAGGAATGGTTATAGTTTTATTGTAGTCTGGTTTATCTTTGTTTTTTATTGAGGTCTTGTAGAGTTTGTTAAGTTTTCAGGTTTTGGCTGTAATCATTTTTTAGAAAAGTATTGCTGATAACTTTAAATTCATCTTTCAGTACTTGTTCAATGGAGCAGATCTTCAAAGCCCTGTTTTTTTAGAGTATTAATGACACCTAGTTTTTGTGTTGGGTGGTGGTAGGAGTTTATGTGTATATATATATTGGTCAGTATGTGTCAGTTTCCAGTAAAAATCCCAAGCATATGCAAGGCACATATTCTACCCACTGAATCTTTCTCCCTACTACTAAGTTCACTGGACATCTACAGATGCCGTATGGTCACTCCGATGCTCAGTGATGTGCACCACCATGTAGTCCTGTTGTTTGCTTTTCTGGTGGCCTCAACTCTTTGAAGATCAGTCACTCCACACATGCCATCTATCCATCTATTGATGGTCTACCCCTTTCCTCTTTTTCAAGGAATTTTACCTTCTATTACTGTTCTGAGAACCCCCCCCCCCCCACTTCCATGCTTCCTATGTGTCCAAAATATTTTAACTTTCTTCTGTCAATATCATTAAGGAGCCTTAAAGTTCTACTGATCTTTTCTAACACCCATTCATTTGTACACCTTTCAATATATGATACCCTCAACAGCCTTATGTAACACCACATCTCAAAAGCAGCTATCTGTTTCTTATCTGACTTCTTTAGGTTCAAAGTCTCACATCCATAAGTCACTGTTGGAAAAACAACTGCATACAAAATCCTCAACTTTGTTCCCATGGAGATAAATCTATCCTTCAAAATTTTAGACAGCTCTCTGTCTGTTGTTTTAGCCATTCCTAACCTTTTTCTGAGTTCTTCTGAACAGCAATTCTTCACATTAATAATGGATCCCAGGTATTCAAATTTGCTGACTTCTTCAATTCTTTCTCCATTAAGGTACACTTGTTTCTCAAGAGCTTCTCTGTTTGTATTTCCTTTGAGAACCATAATCTTTGTCTTGCTAGGATTGAGTTGAAGTCCTCTGTTATTACTGTCCTGAGCTCATCCAATGCTTCAGACATGATGTCCTCTGCATATATACTAAACAAGTGAGGAGAAAGTAAACATCATTGCCTAACTCCGTTTCCAACTTGAAGCCAGTCAGTCGATCCAACACCTGTTCTTACCGTGGCTTCTTGCTCCTTATACAAGTTGGCTATCAACCCGATGGTGTGTTGAGGAAAACTCATTCTTTTCATTACTTCCCACAGCTTCATATGCTCA